>NT_187003.1:2652500-2940000 GCF_000001635.26 Mus musculus | reverse complement strand
CCCTCTCTGGTACCGTTTCCCCCATGAAATGCTAAGCAGACCAGTTTATGTTTTTAGCCCAGGGACGCTCAGTCTCTTTGCCTGATTGAGCAGAAAACTGTTTCAAGCAGAAGCTGAGAAACCTCATTTCATGAATTTTAATTTGGAGGCCATGAGATCGTTCGTTGCAGCCCCTCAACAGTACCCTTGGAACAGGGCGGGCATACAATATGTAAATGAACATGTATGGCTACGTTTCAATAAAATTTAATTTACAAAGGCAAGTAGGGATGGATTTGGTCAGCAGGTTATAGTTTAGCCAACATATTGCTCCTGGTCTAGAATCTCTCCTTGGCAATTCAAAGTTTTTGTCAGGATATAACTCATACCATGTTGCTCACAGTTTATCTGCTAAAGCAAATGACAGGGCAATGCTTTCGGGAGCCAGGAAAATATGATTTCCCTTTTCATAGTGAGAAATGGAAAAATATTCCTAAGTAGTGATGTCTGTACATTTCCCAGGATATTTCATAACACTGGCCATAAACGGAAGCTCCAGAAAGAGGCAATAAAATGAGCCATCTGGTATCGTCTGAATACCAGTGTCCTCGCAGCTCAACATTCATAGCCACCAAGGTGACAGTGTGAGGAGGGGGCATGACAGCAATCAGTGACTAGGTCGTGGGAGCAGAGCCATCCCAATGAGATGAGTGTCCTTGTAACATCCGCACAAGAAAATTCACTTGCCCTTTCTACTATCTGAGCACAGCGAGAAGCATCTCCACTGAACGAGGAAGCCAATTCCTACTAGATATCAACTCTTCTTGAACTTTGATCTTGGGCTTCCCAGCCTCTTCCAAAAGAGGAGAAATAAATTTATGTTTATAACCCATTCACTTTGTTAAATTTTATTATAATAGTCCGGGGTAGTGAATTTAACATGTCATTTTGACCTGGTTGAAGAGCACCTGAATACTGAATAAAACATAATTTCTTTGTCTGTCTGTGAGGTTGTTTCCAGGAGAGATTAGCATTCGAATCAATGGGTTGAGGAAAGATCTGTTCTCAGCAGTGAGAGCAGGCTCCTTAGATAGCTTTAGGGCTCAGCTTTGATAAGACAGAAACACAGCAGAGAGGTGAGCTGACCTCCCTCTCACAGCCGAGAAAAACATCTTCTGCCTTTGGATGTCAGAACTCCCTGTCCTTGGACCTTTGCTCTCTGGTTGGCAATTACACTGTCAATCTCCCAACCCATTCTCTGATCTATCAGCTTGCAAAACAGCACACTGAAATTCTTTTGGACTCCATAATCATATGACATCTTCTCCAAAAGAACCCCTAGACTGATAACACAGCCAGGAACCATCAAGACACCGATTCGGAATTGAATCTTAAACTCTAAGTCCCCTAGGTCTTCATAATTGGTCCTTAGTGCCTCGGTATCAGTGATCTTTGTCTTCCTAGAACTATTTATCAAACATGCCGGCCATTCCTATTTATGAACCATGTTGGACGTAATTACAGGCCAACAGGATCTGGAAACTGAACATCAGGATTTCACACTTGCCATTTCTGTTCATACCTTGAGCTGTATTGGGACTCAGTTTTCTCCTCTCCTTCGATGGGAAATGGCACTTTCTCTGTTAGTTACATTCCTCGCTGCTGTGAGCATAGACATGAACAGAATCAACTAAACTGCAGACAGGTTTGTGCTGGCTTACAGTTTGAGAGGGCACAGTCTTCATCGCAACAGGGAAGGCATAGCAGCAGGACCTAAGAGGCTGGTCATATTGCATGACTTTCCCATGAGCATTAGGGATTCAAAGTGGGGTCCCCACGCTCATACAGCAAGTGCTTTACTACCAGAGTTGTCTCTACAGCCCTTGCTTTGTCCGTTCTAACCAAGATACTGTAAATGGGGGGTTGGGGGAAATCAGTGTGTCTACTTCCTTCTATTTCAGTGCCACTATGAACTGGAAAAACATATTTCCAGTATGGGCTTGGTGCTTATTATGTGCACTATAGGATCTCCTACTCTTTCCATGGTCATTTCCAGGGATTCGGGAATAAAGCACACGCAAGTCAGTAAGCATAGAAACACTTGGCATGTAACAAACACTTTCTATGCACGATGCACATATAAACACACATGCTGAAATTAAGCTCATCCCCCTGTAGGCAGGTCTAGAAGCTGTGCTGGGTGAAGGCTGTATCCATCAAAATTACAGCCGGACAATCTGATGAAGCCACACAACTCTGTGTGCTCTTACTGTGCTTTTCCTGGCTCTACAGCAACCATTGCTTCCCATGTGTGTCACACCGAAGGAGTCAAGCAAAGGATCTTTTATGAAGTATGACTAACTTGCCCTATAATAAAATGTAAAATTTTAATACATTCCATGACTGTATTAACGTTAAATGATAATACCTTTAAAAAACCTGTTTACATGCAATCTTATGTGTGTTAGATGGCTGAAGTCCACATACAAACCAAAAGAGGCATATCCTCTATTTCTCAGGAGATGGTCTTCGGATGATCCTGTATTTGCAAATCCACCTGAGAAGTATTTGGAAGTCTGTGTACTAACTCACTGTATACTTGAGTGGTATAGAAATCTTGAGGCTACAGGAGAGGAAGAGAATTGGGTAGAATCCCAGTCAACCTTATCTTTTGTGTCTGTCTATCCTCAAAAATCCTCACCAAAGTATTCATCCTCCCCAGTGTCCTTGTGAATTTAAACATATTTCTTGAATTTTTGAGAGCAACATGCTGGGCTCACTGTCATGTGTGTATTGAGGCAGGAATGATGGGTGTCCATGTTTGAATATGGTAAGTTCTGTGAAGTTTTCCATTTTCCATTACTAGTGGGGGCTGGCTCAGAATTGGCAACAACTTAGGTGATGAACAGGGAGGGACCAGAGAGCTAACAGAAGGTGTCACATTAATTTCATCTCTAATTAGTGGGAAGAAGTACCAAAGTATATTACTAGTCACAACTGAAGACTAAAACCAGAATGAGAGTTTAGTACTGTGTCCTATAAATATAAAACACATGCATACATACATACATACACACACACACATGCACACACACACATCAATACTACACATATCTCAAGGATATGTATGTAAATTTTTGAGGTTCGTAGAAAACATATTCAAAAGATAAAGTTAGAGTGGATTAAGAGTAGAATGGACACACGGAAGGATGGATGAACAAGTGGGTGGATTTGTGGATGGTTGGATAGATGGATGGTTGGATGGATGGTTGGACGGTTGGATGGATCAATGGATGGATGGGAAAATGAATAACTATATAACCTTTTAAAGAACAAAACCAATTGAGAAGGTCAAGTGGGCCAGTGACTACAAATTAGGGGAGTGGTTAACTCATCTCTCATTACTTGATCACCCCCAACCTCAAAGCTTCCCCACAATTACCCCCCAAATTGGCTGCTATGATAAAAAGCAGCAGCTTCCATTTACCTTGCTCAAAAGGCTCAAGCATTTAGTGCAAATTGGCCAACTGCAATTAGTGAATTTAACAGCTGGTTTCACTGGTTTTTAAAGTTAAAATAATATTTCAAAAAAAAATCAATCTGTAAAGGCATGCAAGAGAGCAACCGTATGACATTCTGGAGTCAAAGCCACGGGGACCCACAAAATAACAGTGGTTGTCCAGGCCTTACAGACAGGTGGGTGGTGGGAGGGAGAAATGAATTGCTGGAGCACAGAGGATTTCTAAGACCATGGAACTCTTCTGTATGCCATTAATAATGTCCTCATCATACTGGGCAGTTATTAAAATCTACAACAGAAAAGCCCATAGCATAAAGTAATAATGAAAGTTACAGAATTTAGTTAATAGTCATGTGTCATAATTGGCTCATCAACTTTAATAAGTGCACTTTTTAAAAAAAGCACTAATTTTTATACGACTCATGGTGCAGCACATAGGAGAGCAGGAGAAAGAGGAAGCGCCACCACACTGAGGATATGACTCTATTCATGCTGTGAGATGCTAATGTATGCCTCGAAGCAGGCCAGAGCAGAGAGCATCCTTTCTTTATTGAGAAAAATAGAAAGAAAGCAGAATGAACTGGTGCACCGTTCACATAAGCTGGCAGGGTCTATACTGAGACTTTCATGGGGTCTTCTTCCTTTGACATCCTGAAAAGCAATCTTTGAAACTGTAAGATTATAAGCTAAAAAAAAAGATGATACCTCCATTTAATGGACTTATTAACTGATTAAAATTGTCTTGACTTTTCTTCTCCAAACCAGAACAAGCACAGGTCAAAGACTAAAGATGCCACGTGCAGAAATGTTGAGTCCTTGCATTGTCAGTCCTGTCTACCCCACTCCTTACAGGGAGAACTGAAGGGGCTAATTGACCAAGAGTCATTTGAAAGCAGTGTGGACAGGCATGTGGGTGTGGGTGTGTCTGTTCAGGGGAGGGGTGAGGTGGAGATGGAAATAGATCTTCCCATTAAGGAGAATCTAATACGAGTTCCTTTGACAGCTGGTAAAGGAAGTGGATACAGAACAATAGCCCCAAGAATGGTCCTGAAACCTTAGCCTTGGCCATTCCGTTCACTGGGGCTATCATCAAACACACTCATATTACAGTCTTTCCCCCAAGCTCTTTGACAAGCCTGAACAGAGCTGGGGAGAACATATAGAAATTTAGGATACCTGTCAAAGAGATAGAACTATGTTTCAATACAGCATGGTTTTGCACAGGGGAAAGGGTGTTATGGCCAAAGACTAATGTAGGGCATGCAGCAGGGAGCAGGGTAGTGGGGACTGAGAGTGGTTTGGGCTGCAAAGCCAACTCTGTCATTCACTAATCACATGACCCTGGGCCTGTCAGCAAACCTCTTGCCATCTAAATTTTATCATAATTTATGGGCGTGCTAATTCATAGGACTTCCTTTCCCAGTTGTCTGCATTGTCAAATCAATAAATAGAAATGACAGTGCCTAGCACATGGTCAGCACTCAACCCTAGTGCATATTGCAGTTGTGGCCTCTGTTTAAGAGAAGTGTGGGTAAGGGATCAAATAGAAAGAACACCTCCAAAGTCTAGAAAGAGAGGCTCTCATAGCACTGCTACGTCTCCTCACTCCTGAACTCACGTGGTAGCCACGGCCTCTGCATGTGTGACATAAAGTCAGCCTCAGGGTATGTACCTCCACCCCCATAGCCTCCAACATTCTCTTCATCTCCGATTCAGTAGTCTTTGGATCAGCTTTTAGACACTGAGTCAGGCTCTCTGAGCCTCCAAATGTTCCCTCTTCCCCCAAAGCGTAGATATCTAATATTGTTGCTCTCAGTGATTCTTCCTGGGTATTTATGTCTTGTCATGTTATAGAAAATGCATTTCCCCAGGGAAACAGGCTAGCATTCAATGCTCAGCCTCTTGAGGCAAATGCTATCCCAGGTTAGCTGTCCACCAATGTAGTCAAAGTTACAGGAGAGCTGGCCTGCCAAGCAAACTGGAGAACATTCTAAATCACAATGACATGGCTGGAGGAGACTAGAAGACATCCTGCAGCTCATGGTGGCTGCCTTTGGACCCATTTCTTCCACCAAAGACTCGCCAAAGGACACAGGAATCCTCAACTGGTTTCAGCATGATTGAGTTAGCAGCGATGGACTTGGGTCTCCAGCCTCTTTGTTTTCTCTGGGAAATTGGAAAACTAAACTTGGGGCATCTCCCTTCCCCCACATTTGCAAGAGCAGTTACATACTTAGTCTTTATAGTGATGCATTTCCCTAAATGAATGTGAGCAGAAAACCCAGTAAGAAACAATTGTGAGAGACTCTGCAAAACTAGTCATGTAATTGTGGCTCTGCGTGAGTCCAATAGCAAGGCACAGTCAACCATGAAGCCAGTGAGCACCTTGAACTCCATCAGGTGTTCATTGGTTTTGGGGGGTTTTTGTTTGTTGGTTTTTTTTGTTTTTTGTTTGTTTATTTGTTTTGTTTTATTCTTGAGATTCTGGTTGCTCCAACACAGTTATCAACTGGAATTCTTTTTTTTTAAACTGTATTTATTTATTCATTTACTTTGCATCCCAATCACTGCTTCCACTCCTGGTCCCCCATCACACAAACCCTCCCCTCATCTCCCATCCCTTTTTCCTCTGAGAGGGTAGAGGTCCCCACTGGGTATCCCATCACCCTGCCATAACAAGTCTCTGCAGGGCTAGGCACATTCTCCACCACTGAGGCCAGATAAGGGAGCCCAACAAGAAGAATACATTTCAGAGACAGGCAACAGCTTTAGGAATAGCCCTTGCTCCATTTGTTCGGCATCTCCATGAAGACTGAGCTGCTCATCTGCTACGTAAGTATGGGGCAGCCTAGGCTTAGCCTGTGTATGCTTTTTGCCTGGTGGTTCAGTCTCTAAGAGTCCCCAAGATTCCAAGTTAGTTGACTCTGTTCATCTTCCTGTGGAGTCCCTATCCTCTTCAGGGCTCTGAATACTTCCCCCAACTCTTCCATAAGAGTCTCTAAGCTCCTTTCCACTGTTTGACTGTGGGTCTCTGCATCCATCTGTGTCAGCTGCTGGGTGAGAGCTCTCAGAGGAAAGCTATGTTAGCCTCCTGTCTGCAAACATAACCAAGTATCATTGATAGTGTCAGGAATTGATGCTTCTCCATGGGATGAGTCTCTAGTTGGTCCGGTTATTGCTTGGCCATTCCCTCAGTCTCTGCTCCATCCCTCACATCTTCCATCCCTGCAATTCTTGTAGACAGGATAATTTTTGGGTCAGAATTTTTGTGGGTAGGTGTCCCTATCACTTCACTGAGGTTCCTACCTGGCTATAGGAGGTAGCCTCTTCAGGTTCCTTATTCCACTGCAGTGAGACTCAGCTAAGGAAAGCCCCATTGATTCTTGATAGCCTCCCTTATCCCAGGTCTCTGACCCATCCTCAAGATGCCTCCCATCCCATACTCTTGCCTGCTGCAGATCTCCATTCATTTTCTCTCTCCACACCTGATCCTGACACCACCATTCCCATCTCCCACTCAGTTCCCTCCCTCCATTTACCTCTTATGATTATTTTATTCTCCCTTCTGAGTGAGATTCAAGCATCCTTTCTTGGGTCTTCTTTCTTGTTTAGCTTCTTTGGGTCTGTGGATTGTAGCTTGGGCATCCTGTATTTTATGGCTGATACCTACTTAAAAGTGAATACATACCGTTCGTGTCATTTTGGGTCTGGGTTGCCTCACTCAGGATGATATTCTCAACTCCCATGCATTTGCCTGCAAAATTTTTGATGTCTTTATTTTTAATAGCTGAATAGTATTCCATTGTAACCACATTTTATTTATTCATTCTTCAGTTGAGGAACATCTAGGTTGTTTCCAGTTTCTGACTACTATAAATAAAGCTGCTATGAACATAGTTGAGCAAGTGTCCCTGCGGGCATCTTTTGGGTATATGCCCAGGAATGGTATAGCTGGGTCTTGAGGTAAAACTATTCCCAGTTTTTTGAGAAACTGTCAAGAGGCTTATTAATTTCTTAATTAATATCCCATACTTATTAATTTCTTAATTAATATCCCCATATTCTTCCATCTCTCTAGCTAATATGAAATTAAAAATAAATGACACCACTTGATATCTGGGTGGCAAGTTCTAAAAATATCTAATTTTATACTCAAAGCACAACCTTAAGTAGTTCTCAAGTGCTCTGCAGATAAAACATACCCAAACCTAGGAATATTTGAGAATTTACCTGTGGTCACTCAGCCATCATGTGATGGTTTCACAACCAGAACTCTGGGTTCAAATTTATCATACCCTAGAAATCTCTAATCAATAAGCTACAATTATTAAGTACATTATCATATTGAAAGCAAATCATTTCATCTGGACTTGGAAATATACAGCTCTAACCCCAGCCTTGGGAGGCCGACACAGGAGGATCACCAGTTGAAGACTACCCTATATTAGTTGAAGATGTTATTGAGTTGGCTTTAAAAATGTGATGAGATTATGTCTAGAAAAGCAAACTGTGAGGAAAGAAAAGTAAGAGAGTCTAGAATTGGACCTCAGTGGTGGTAAGGCCCTAGCTTCAATCCCCAGGACAGGAAGGGGCCATTTCACAATTATTATTATTTGAGCTCCTCCCATCTTAAGGAGCAAGTCAACCACTGTCATCACAACGAGGTGGCAGTGAACCTGGAAGTTAAGGTGGCTAAAGGATGTGGCCTTGGCCACTTGGTAGCAACAGGCAGAGAATAAAACAGAGGGACAATGATTGCAGACTGTCCTGGAAGTGGGGTGGCCTCGTTCTGGGCATATAGTCATGGGGAAGTAAGTCTCTCTGGTCTTGCCTACAAAATGAGGCTTCTCCTACCTCCCTTCTGGGGAGCTTTTTATAAAACAAACAATGGGGAGGCAGCTCACCATCTTGGTTGGAGTTGAACACCTCTAAGTCAGAAAGCCTATCTGAAATGGGTCTGTGACTAGGGAAGTTTGTAACTGTGGATACCAAGAAAGGGTCTGATAATGGTCCCTCATTAGTGGGATCATGGAGGGTCTTCACTGAAACAGTAAATGCACAACCACTCAGTAAAGAATATATGTTCTGACAATAATTGTGAAGCAGCGTAGTAGATGGGTCCCAGGTAGCAGGCAATGCACAGATGCTCAGCGACCCCGTGTCATTGCTCTTTGGGATGTTCTAGAATGAACAAGAAAAGGAGGAAATGTCCCTCTCTAGTGCAGTGGAGGGTCCCTCCCCAGGTGACTCTTGGCAACTTGAGCCCAGAGCTTTGAGAGCCAGCTAAATGAAGGCTAAAGATGCCATTTTCAAATTTAATAAACATACCACCGCTCACAGGGGCAGCGCTCATTCCCACCGGCAGTTATAGACAGTCTTCTCTCAATTACTTGTAGCTAATTTTAATACAAGGCCAGCTTTTCTCACTTCGCTCTCCACATTCACCCACGGCCTCCTCTTGAGTCCCCAGTGGGATCTGCTCAGAAAATGTAAACCCATATTAATATCATCCTGAGCGAAGCATAATTGGGAAGCTAAATCAGCAGCCACAGGAGCAGTATAACAGGTTTTGAGCTGTGTACAGAGCAGGCAGAAGGTTGAGTTGAAACATTTCCCTTTGCTTTGAGTTATTCATAGTCTGGCACCCCTTTCTCAGTAGTACAGAGATCATCTATCTTGAGTCCAGGGCAAGGGTAGGCAAGTAGGACTGGTAATCCCACTGCCTGTTGTTGAAAGTCAGGTTGTATTGCAATAGACTATGTCCATTTGTTTGCATATTATCTGCAGTCACTTTTGAGATAAAAAAAATGACAGAATGGGCCTGTTGGGACAAGATGGCTCAGAGTTGACAATATTTGCTATTGTCCCTTCATAAAAAGATTTCTGATTCCTGTCATAGTTATGTGTGCAAGAGACAACCTCTGGGTCAAGGACATGGTTCGGTGGGCACAGAGTTTGCCACTCAAGCACAGAGAACTGAATTCTGTTGCCAGTGCTCACACTGATAAAATCCAGTGGTGTGCTCTTGTAGACTCAGAGCTGGGGAGATAGATAGGCCGATCATTAGAGCTCACTGCAGGGCCTATCTCACTGCCAGCCTAGCCAGATGAACGAGCTACAGGGTTGATGAAGGAACTTGTCTCAAAAAATAAGGTGGGAAGTAGTAGGGGAAGACCCCTCATATCAACCTCTAGGTTTCAGCACACATGTGCACACATCTGTACACACACACACACACACACACACACACACACACACACACCACAAATGGGTAGATGCATCACACACATGAGAGAGAGAAAGAGAGAGACAGAGACAGAGGGAGACAGAGACAGACAGATATCTTCTTCCCACCAATCACTGGTAAGCTTCCCTAAGATGAGAATGTGATGGCACAGCAAAGGAAAGGATGCTCTGTTAGTGAAATAACTTAGCAGATGATGCCTACACCTGGAGACTGTGCTCCCCGGAACAACTCTGGCTCACCAGGTCCTCATATCATTATGTTCATGAACTTAGTAGTTCAGGCAAGATGTGCTGGATCCTGCATCGTTGGGAACTGCCTGAGAGCCAATCTGATCCCTGTGGTGTGAAAACTACTGCAAGATTGGGATGCTGTCTCTGCCCATTGTGACCTGCAGTTCATAGCTCTTAGCTTCTGGAAGTGAGTTTAAAGTAATTAAAAGCCTAGTGTCACTTTAGGTCAGATGTCAACAACAAAGACGCAAGTTAGTTTGTAAATTGGTGTTCCTAAAAATCCCCTTGCTTATCTGAAAATGATGCAGACCCCTGGATATACCTGGAGAATCTCAGTAAAATAAGGCCCAAGACTCTCTGTTTAGTTTAGCAGTGGGGGTTTTGTGGTTACTAATTTCTAGTTGTTTGTCTCCTACTTGTTTAATTGTTGTTTGCTAAGAACAGTATCCCTAACAGCTTAAGTGTCTTTTACCCTCATGTGAATTATACATGGTAGCTCCCTCTTCGATGGGAAGACTGGACACATGAGGTCACATGATGCCCATGTGTGACAGCAGATTGGGTGTCAATCCTAATGGGTTGGTTTCTCTCCAGATTCATGGTACCCTCTCTTGAATTACCATCCCTCTTCCCCATATCCTTCAAGTCCAGTCCTGGCTAGAGAAGCTACACATCCAATTGCCTTTCCTGGATCAAAGGGTCAGTGGGTCAAAAGGTTCCTTCTTCAACACATACTTCATGAAGTCACTGGCCACTAAATGCCACCATGTGGAACCTTGATACTCCATCTTTACTCATTGTGCCCAAGGTTCATGAAACTGGCTCCTCTCTATCCCATCACTGATTACTGTTGTGGCTAGATAATGTTACACCGAACACGTCTCTTCTATTTTCTGTTGTAGCTTTTAAAAATATTTATTCATTTTTATTATTTGCCATTGATATATATGTGATATATGTATATATCATATACAATGGCAAATAATAAAAATGATTACACACACACACACACACACACACACACACACAAGTGTAATATGTATATGGGTACAAGTGTCTGGGGAGGCCAGAGGTATTGGGTTTCTCTGTAACTGAAGTTACAGATGTTTACAAACTGCCTGACATGGGCTGGCGCTGGAAACCAACTGTGGGTTCTCTGGAAGAACAGTGAACACTCTTTTTTTTAATTTATTTTATGTATATGAGTACACTGTTGATGTACAGATGATTGTGAGCCTTCATGTGGTTGTTGGGAATTGAATTTAGGACCTCTGCTTGCTCCAGTTGGCCCAGCTCGCTCAGTCCCTGATTGCCCCAGCCCAAAGATTTTATTATTATAAGTAAGTACACTTTTGTTGTCTTCAGACACCCCAAAAGAGGGTGTCAGATCTCATTATGGGTGGTTGTGAGCCACCATGTGGTTGCTGGGATTTGAACTCAGGACCTTCAGAAGAGCAGTCAGTATTCTTACCCGCTGAACCATCTCACCAGCCCCCCAGTGAACACTCTTATTCACTGAGCTCTCTCTCATCCTCTGTACTAGTTTTGATGCCGAATGAATGTCTGCCAAGGGCCTATGCGTCAAAGATTTGGTCCCATGAAGGTGCTACTGAGAGGTAGCAGAACCTTCAGGTTCTGGTCATATCCTAAAGCTCAAAGTGCATTGCATGGTGACAGAGAAAAGAAACGAGGAGCATGCCAGTGTAAGGGATCGGGTGAAACCAAAGAATCCATCCCCGAAAATAAGGCTTAAACAGGACAAATGTATTGCCTTATGGTTTTTAGTTCATGATACAGAATACAGCTGACACCAAGATGCCATTCATGTCTGTAAGCTCCAGGAGGGGACTTGCTTCCTTGTGCACCTGGTAGACTCTGCTTCCTTGCGTTTGTAGAACTGAACCCCCTGATTTCCTGCTGGTTCTAAAAGGAGACTCATACCCAGATTCTGGATGCAGTATCATTGTTAGACTGGAATCCTCTCTTGGGTTTTTCAGATCCATCAATCATGAATGGAATGCATTTTCCTGGCTCCCTATCCTGCTCATGTGATCAGATTGTAACCACCTGGATAATCCAGAAGAGCGTCTTTAATTTAAGATGAACTGATTACTGAGTTTAATTCCATTTGAATTCATAATTCCCCCTTTCTGTGTAACTCAACATGTTCTTAGATTCTAAGGGACAGTACATGGGCATCTTTGGGAAGTCGTTATCCTGCCCACCACGCCTAACATAGCAGAGTACCACTGAAGAGACTAGAATGCCAAGCAAGTAGTTGCTGATTCTTTTGTCAGCCAGATGAAATATAAAGAAGATCTGCTGCATTTGAATATAAGGAGGTATCTGATACAGATAAGTGTAAGAAAGGAGGGAAAGGACGTCATGGCATTATAGCATGAGGAAGCTAGGTGCTTGTGTGAAAAAAATTCCTTCCATTCAGTCAGCACTGGGAGTGCTAATACCAGTGATGGGCTACACTATAAGCTGGCTTAAAGGCTATTGGGGACCGGCCAGTTTATCAAGAGAGGATCTTAATGTTCACCTCATCCGTTGGGCTTCTCTATTAATCCAACCAACACTACCACTCAGAGAACATTGGAAGAGGGCATCAGAAAGAATACAAGAGCTATGAAGGATCTCTGTGAAATGCTGTCTTGTGGGCAAGGTGATCACACACATGGACACACAGCAGATGTGGCTGTTGCACAAATCCTACCTGATATCAAGCCAGATAAATCCTGGAATAGGTGGGTGAGTGATCCCCAGACCCCACCTCCTGTTGAGTTGCCATTGGCAGTAGAGAGCCACTGATGAAGGAGAACCATTCCTTACTGGGGACATGGCAACTAAGCTCACAGCCATGCACACGTAGGCAGCACAAACTCAGCTTTGTGTGTTATTGGAGGAAATGTGATACGGAGGAAGTTTGAGAGCCAAGTGAAGAGCAGATTGATGGATTTTTGCTATGTGTATGTGTGGAATTTTCAGAAGGAAAAAAAGTAAAACTAGTTTTTTTAAAAAACCACATGAATTTATTGCATGGACACTATTTTGTGTGTGTGAGTCTTGGGAAAACTACAACTATTGCTAATTTAAATTTCTGACCTGAAAAAAAAATGATGAAATCAATATCCTTTAAGTTTTAATCTTATTCAAATAGTCACATAGTACAAAAAGAACAGATAAATTTAGGAGTGGTAAAGAAAACATAGGTCTGAGTTTAAAGGATAGAAAGGAAAAATGGAAACAGATTAGACATTGGCACAAGGTAAATCTTCAATTGAAGCACAAGGTTGGGACCACAATGGAAGCAAGGGTGCCTTGACCCTGAAGACCTCATCGCTGGAATCAGATCTTTGTAAATAGTCCTCAGCATTATCTAACTGACCCCAGAGCTGCCAGTTGGGCTGAGTCTTCTGTCAATGCCAAGTAGCCTTGACCATAGGACTTGATGGGTCACCAGGGCAAAGTGCTAGCCAGTGGGACTTACTACTCTCAGTGAAAGTCTGATGGAGAGGCCCGTTTACTACTGCATAAGCTTCCTGCCTCCTGGCTTGCTCTCAGAGCTGGGCCCCTGAAGTCAGGCCCCTGAAGTTGTGTTTGGAATTGGGAAGGTGGGCTAATCTCCCTAGTGGGTTAGAGGTGTATTGCATGAGACTATGGCCGACTTTAGATGTGAAGTTTCAGGATTCAGGATATTTATCAGTTGTGTTTGCTGAAAGACTCCTGTGATTGGGGCATTCTGAATAAATCCCGCCTTCCTGAATAAACATAACTCAGCCTTTCAAGGTATGTTAATGTGCTAGACTAGCTCAATTAATTTATTCATAAGTCACTTATTCACTAGCAGACTTTTATTTTATTATTTATTTATTTATTTATTTAGGAACAGGATTTCACCCAGTAGTTCAAGCCAGAACTCACACATAGCCCACGTTAGCTTTGAACTCACAGCAATCCCCTGCCCCAGCATGCCTCAACATATTGAGATTGTAGGTGTGAGCCACAAAACCCAGCTAGCAGACACTTTAGTTTTTAAAAAGTTATGATTTATTTTTTAGTTTAAAATTTTTCATATGATATATTTTAATCATATTTTCCCTTCCCCCAAGTGCTCTTCACTTCCCTAAGCCAGTTTTATATGCTCTTTAACTCCGTTTCAAAAAACAAAGCAGAACAAAAACAATAAAACAGACAAAATAAAAACAAACAAAAACAAAAGACCAATAAGACACAAAACAAACAAAAAACAAAAGTCTAAACAAAGCAAAATTAAACAAAAATCCACAAAACACCATTGAGTTTGGTTTGTTTTGGTCCTCTGCTCCTGGGCAGGAGGCCTGCCTTGGGTTGTGGTTGATAGATAGTGACACACTGTTGGAGAAAGCTGATCTTCCTTTTGTCTGTGCGTCTCAACTGCAGAGAGCTTCTTGCTTTAGGGTGGCAATCTCTGTCCATTTTGTCTCCGTGGGACCCCATTTGATTTAACCTGTGAATTGTGCCAGCTGCCACGGGGTTCGCGCATTGCTCCATGGGGTCTGGAAGACACTGTTTCCTTAGAGTCACCTATCAGTGCTCACTCTTATAATCTTTCCTCCTCTTCTTCCTTATATATCCCTGAGCCTTGAGAGGAAGGGTGTAATGAAGTCACCCCATTTATGACCGAGTGCTCCAAAGTCTCTCACTCTCTGCACATGGTCCAGGTGTGGGTCTTCGCATTAATTCCCATCGACCACAAGAAGGAAGTTTCTCTAATGTGGATTGAGTGAGGCACACTGACCTATGGGTGTATGTAACTGGAAGTCTTTTTATTGCTAGAAGAATAATAGTACTACATTTTACCATCGGCCCATAGTCAATCTAGTCTTAGGTCATCTTGGTAGTGTCACGTATGAGTTCCATCTCGTGGAGTGGACCTTCAATTCAGGCAGCACTAGGGGGTCACTCCCAACACCTCTGTTCTGCATTTATAGTCGTGTGCCTTGCAGCTAGTTGCTGCTAGAGATTACAGGGTTTGTCGATAGGTAAGACTCATGATCACCTTCCTCCCCTGGTCGTGTCCATGTATTATGAGCTCTACTCATCACTGGTGAAGCTTCTGGGTGGGCGTCAGCTTGGCTTCTCCATGTTCAGTGACACAAGGGTGTTTTAGCAGCAGGGCCTTACCATCAGTTCGTGGAGAGAAACCAACAGCCTGTGTTCTGATGGTGGCGGTGGTGAGTCCTGCATGGGACTTTTTTGACCAACAATTTAAGAAGATGTAAGCCATTCCTGGCATTGTAGGTTTTACTCGGTGTCCTAAGATGTCTAGTTGGGAATTCACACCCCTACTATTTGGTGATTCCATTTCAATTCCTTTCATACGTGCATCTATTTTCAGAAGCTTCTATAGTCCTAGGTTTCCATATGCGTTTTCAAGCAGTCTTCAGTGTTAGCTGTCCCTCCTCATATTCACTCTCCTACCCTTCTCTTCCATTCCCCTACCTATTCAATCCTATTCTAGTTCCCCCCAGTATGTTACTAGGTACCTAGTCTTTGTGATTATTCATATTATAACATATAATATAGTATAACATACATTATATATATATGTATGTATATGTGTATGTGTATATACATACACACACACACATACACACACACACACTCACATATCCACATATAAGAGAAAATATACAATATTTGCCCATTTTTGTGTCTGGCTTACCTCACTAGGGATGATTTTTTTTCTAACTCCATCCATTTATCTAGCAGACATTTACTGAGTACCTCTTATGTACCAACCATTATACTCAGACCTCTGGACAGGTGTTTCCAAATACAGCTTTTGTTTACATTTACCTACCACTTAGTTTTATGTAGACCATGGAAGGCTCACAAGCACCTTTCTTATCAGGCTGTATGATAAATAAAATTTTTGTTCAAATAAAATTTTAAAGGCAGATTATGCACTGGCCTTGGCAGCAAGAAGCTTCAAGTGTGAATTGAGAAGTGACTGCTGACCAAGAATGTTAGTGAGTTATTTCACATCGGCCATTGGTAAGTATAGCACGAAGATAAAAGAAACCTCGTCATTAAACTCTTGTAAAGCTCAAACAATCCTGTTACTGCATTTTGCACTAGTTTGCTTTTCTGCTGCTGTGATAAATAGCATGAGCAAAAGCTACTTAGGGAGGAAAGGGTTCATTTCATCTTACACTTCCAAGGAACAGTCCATCACTGAGGGAAGTCAGGGCAGCAACTCAGGGCAGGAACCTAGCAGCAGGTACTTAAGCAGACACTATAGAGGAACACTGCTTCCTAGCTTATTCTCCAGGTCCACAGTTAGCCACATTCCTTTCCCCTCTCAGGACCACACACCTAGAGGAGGCAATGCCCACAAGGGGCTTGGAACTCCCATGTAAATGATGGAGACATCTTCTCAGTCAAGGATTCCTTTTTCCAGTTGACTATAGTCTGTCAAGTTAACAAAACAAATGAAATAACAAAAACCCCAGTAATCAATACAACATTATCATCATAGCTGAGCAGTGTGTAGAATCTGAGAAGAGGCTAAATGCTAGAATGATCCTAAAGTGCTTTCTACCACATCTTTGGCATCTTGCTTTATTCTGTCTGCTGCATGGTGTCATGGAAGTCCATATTAGAAGGGAATTTGTACCCAATGGTAAATTCCAAAGGTGTGTGTGTGTGTGTGTGTGTGTGTGTGTGTGTGTGTGTGTGCGTGCGTGCGTGCGTGCGTGCGTGTGTGTGTGTGTGTGTGTGTGTGTGTGTGTGTCCGTCCAGCACTGCTCCTCTTGCTTTAATGAGAAGTGGAGCCTAGAGAGAATGAGATAACAAGCATAGAAGTTAGAGACTGAGTCTCAGTCTTGCTCTAAGGAACCAACACTCAAAGAAATTGAGAATGGGCACTTCCAGGGTTGTCATGAGAACTACAGAAACTGATACATGTAAAAATAATGGCTTACAACATCTCTCATGTACTAAAAACAGGGAAAGGGAGCTAGTGTTACCATCCTATCGTGTGCCTTTAAGTCTCAGCCTTAGTCTTTGGCAGGACATCCCATGGTGCATGTCCTGCCTTATCATGCTCTTTGCTCCCTGGAGAAAAGTGGAGTTTATCTCAAAGACATTTTTCCTACTGAGGGTTACTAAGAGAATATGTAGGCTTGTAATGCCCTATACTTCTTTCAAAGTAGATGTGCAAAATTCAAAATACAATGAAGATTCAAGCAGGAAGTGTAGAGCCCGAGGCAGGCAGGATTTTAGCAGAAGAGGAGTATGTTAGACTTTGTGAATCCAACATATTATTTATCCTAGGTAGTGAAAGAGACATTTGTAGGTTGGGGCTAAGAACTGTACAAGGGTGAAGCCAACTTGATGAATTCCATTTTCCAAGCAGAGGGCCTGGCTTTGTCTTCCCACTGGAGTAGTGATTTTTTTTTAAATCAAAAGAGAAATCTGTCATGCTTTTGAGCTACCAAACCATAAATCTCCTTCCCACCAATGTGATAATAGTTTCTCTTGTCACCTTTCTTGATAACTCAGAGTAATTGCTATGACATATGGCCTTGCTCTGTCTCTCCCAACTGCAGCCCCTTCTGTCTTCTGTAGGTTCTGGGTAGAGACAGAGGCTCCCTGCTTGTCTGCATATGTTCATTTGAAGAGCAGAGGATCTTTTATCAAGAACATGACATCCTCATGAAACCAGAGGAACCCCAGAGCAGCAATGAAATATGAGACCCAATGGCCCCTCCTTCCCCAAACTCACCAGCAAGTTGCTTCTGGTTCATGTATAAAGTTCTCCTTTCCTGAAGAAACAGAAAGAAAATGACCTCTATATAATCATAGGTCTGAAAACATTTCCATACATTTTTCACTGGCCACACAAAACCATATCTCAGATCTGATGTTGCTCAGCAGAGCAGTGAACTAACTTTAATGATAACTAGCAGACTGGGCTAGGGAAATGTGTCAGCCACTTTATAATGCTTGCCTTCCAAAAATGAGGATGGAGTTCTATCCTTAAATCAATATTTAAAGTATGAGTGTAGTGCAATGCACTTGTAAAACCAACTAGGGAAGCAGATAGGCAGATGGTTAGGGTTTAGTGGACAACCAGCCTAGCTTAACTGCTAAGCTCCTAGTCCCATTGAAAGACTGCATATCCAGCCTCTAGACTTGTCTGCTAGTTCTCTTCCCATCATACCAGTGGGTGAAGGGTAAGGAAACATGTACTTCTCCTCTTGACATTCACTTGTTCTTGCTCTCCCCATTTGGGGTTGACTGGCTGATATAAACACTCATGTCATTCATGTAGGAGACAAAATAGATCAGTACAGCAAAGTCAAAGTCATATGCAGTAGAAACTGCCAGGGCTTTCAAGACACCCGAGGCTGACCTACAGCTTCTACAAACAGAAACACAGGCACAGAAGTACACAGGCACACATGCGCATCTCCATGCATGCACACACACAAACGAAAAACTGACATGTATGTTTTATAGAATTCTTAATTAATTGGGATTGAGTGAAAGGTTATTTTGCCTAGAAACACTAGAAAAAGAGGGACAATGGCCTGGAGGGAACTTGTTAAGTGCAACTTTATGCTGTCCTTTATTTCCTATGAAGAATGCACTCAGGTCAGAAGCCAGGGAAATCCCCTCCTCACTCCAAGCTCTTGACATATCATAGAAAGCCCTAAGTAAGATTAACCAGGAGTCTAAAACTCCCAATGTAGCTCCTGAAAACTCAAAAGGCTGGATGGTTATTAAACTGCTTTTGTGAACCTCTTCTCCATGGGATTCCAATTCCTTAAGACGTGTCTATCTGTCATCTTGTTACATTGCACACAGATTACATAATGTTAACCTAGAATAATAGGTATGTGATTGCTCTGTATCTATGTAGAGATGGATAGTCATTTGAACCTATACACTCTGCTATCTGCAAAGTATAATGTATAAATAAGATGAACTGCAAAGATAAATAGAAGACACAAAAATTCATACTGTCTCCAGAAATATATGGGCAGCAGGAACTGGATTTGATGGGGAGAAGAGGACACACTTTTTGGGTGGGTGGGAAAGGGAATGGATCTTGGGGAAGTCAGAGGAAACATGACTACGGTCGAAACATAGTGCATGCATTTCTCAAGGAGCTAATCACTCAAGAGCATGGGAAAGAGTGTGGGAAAGTGCAGACAAATGCAGGAGACGAAGGTCAAATAAAAAAGAAGGGTTTGTAAGTTAAATGGTGAAAGAAGAAGAGGGGCAGGAGAAGGAGGAAGACAAGGACGAGGACTAGGATGAGGACAAGGAAGATGAGGAAGAGAAGGAGAAATGGGGGAAGGGAAAGGGAAAGGCAGGTACTGTGTCATTGGCAGTCCCAACCCTATTCTTAGTTCACAGTAGCCCTGGATATCCACGTACATTATTCTTGACTGTTGGTCTCTCATAATTAAAGTTATAACTTGACATGTTAGAATTTGATAGGTTTCCTTTAACAATGTTTTAAGCAATGATTTTTTTTGGCATTATGGTTAAATGGTAATGATTTATTTCTAACTTTCATAGCTTAATATGAGAAGATAAGAAGTCAAATGACTCAACATTAAATTGTTTCATTATGCCAGGTGCCCATTTCTGAAAAAGTATCAACACTGAAAGTAATCACCTAAAATTTAGTAAGTTCTTCCTTTGTATTAGGCATTGGGTTAGGAAGTTTGCATTGCACTGGAGAGAAATGGCTCCGTGGTTTAGAGCACTGGCTGTTTTCCCAGAGCGCTGGGGTTGGATTCCCAGCCCCCACACAGCAGCTGCCAACAGCCTGTAACTCCAGTTCCAGGGACCCGGTGTCCTCTTCTAGCTTCCAAGGGCACCACACACACACTCAAGTATTGCCTGTATGCCAATCACCCAAGTATACAACATTTTTAAGGAGAAAAATGGCATGGATGATCTCACATAGCTCACAGACTTATGAAGTAGATGAGAGCAGTGAATTCCGAGGCTGGACTCAAAGCATGGAAGTCTTCCTATTAACCTCGTATCCCATTCCCTGTGATAAGATGGTTTCTCACACCAGTTCTGTGCAGACACGTTTCATCTCTGTTTGGTGGATGCTACCACATGCTATATGGCCATGCTATGCGTACATCATTCAGTTAGTCTAACAGGAACAGCTGAGGTAGGAGAGAATAAATGGCAAGATGGGAGGTCACCATCAGCAAGGAAATGTGAACATCATTTCTAGTCCTCTGTTTACAGTTCCTTCACTACCTTTTGTAGACAGTGGATAGGATTTGAGACCCAAACCTCCTTCCTTACAATGAACAAAAGTAAGAACCCTTTAGCTTACAGATACTAGGGGAAAACAAGATAGAAGGTCATAGCCGTGCTTCATGTTCTCGATTGGCTTGGCATGACCCCATTCTAGGATCTTTCTTGCCATGACAGGCAATGCTTTCTCAAATCAGGTATCTTCTCCCCCTTCTCCAACCCTGCAACAATTTCTTCTTACTTTGTAAGAGTCAGGTTAAAGGTCACATGCCCCAAACTGTTACTAGTAAATCTTTACCTTAACCGAGAGCCACTGCCGCTCTTCTAACAAAATAACATCACTATCACCATTGTCTGTGTGCTTGAATATGTCCCACACTAGGATACGTATTCCTTTAATATAAAAATGGAGTTTTTCTACTGTCTGTACCAGAGTAGCAATAGAGAATTAATTGATTAAGTTAATTAATTAATTAATTAATTAATTAATCTGATCTTGACCAGGTGAGTTGTACCTGCTTGTTAATGACATCAACTCCTTTAAAGTGAGCTAGTCTACACCACTGTGTAGAACTCATTCACCCTCATGCAGAAGGACAGAATAAACTTAAACCTGGAAGAACACGCTAAGCCCATCCTCTTTCTTTATAAAACCGTCAGTGAAGTGGAGAGCTTCTCTCAAGGACTCCTAGATGTTCAGGGACAGAACTGGGATGAAGACTGGCATGTCTGTCTAAGCCAGGAGAGCTGGCATCTCACCAGCCCTTTCCCCATGGAGGCTTCTAGTACATCTACCCTGAGAGGACAGCATGTTCTTCCCAATGGAACTTAAGAGATCTTCAAAATACTAAATTAAATGTCAAAAATGAAAAAAAAAGCAAAAAAGCAAAATGTATTTTCCCACGTATTGCTTGAAACAACTTGCAGAATCTCTGGTCACTTGCTGTGTTCAACCACCACTCCTGAGGCATGTTCCAAAAATTCAATTACTACAGAGGATTGCTTACTTTCTCTCAAATAATTTTGTACACAAAGAACATTTGAAGAGCTTTAGAGGCAACTACTTCTATCTGCACGAACAGTCAAGGACAGCTGTCATAAGCCAAACTCTCATTTCAGCCACAACATTGATTTCCAATAAATCTATTCAAAGGAATAAAGTGGCTGTTCCCTTTCATGAAACACACCCACAACTTACAAAGTATTTTGTTGATAGAAACATCAGTGAGCGATGGCAGTGATATAGCCTTAAGCCACTGAAATGGAGCAGACATCCCAACACACACCAGTAGATGAAAATATCACATTGGTAGGCAGAAGTAAATCCATATGGTTCATACCTCACTTAAGGCCAGTAGTACCTTAGAAAGAATAAAGGGTGTAGCTGGAGGTTTGCACTAGTACCAACTCTGTAGCAGCAGCCATGGGAGAGCCATAGTCATATGTTCAAAAAAAATCCAATGAATATTTACTTAGAACAGACTCACTTCTAGGTACCAGGAAGCAGTTGTAAGAGAAAAAGAAATTAAAAAATAAAGTTACATTGGGTAGAGAGTATAACCAGGTGGTTAGGGTACTTGCCTAGCATGTGTGAGTCCCTAAACTCAACTTCCAGCACCAAAAGTAAGTAAGTAATTAAGTAAATAGCTACTCCTATAGAGCTCACCTTTGCATAAAGAGAGTCTTTGGAAGTAAACAGAAAAACTAGCATATTGCATGGTCATTGGTATTATGGAGAAAAATACAATTGAGAGGAAGTACTGCAGAAAGAGGTATTTATAAAATGTAGTATCTCTCTCTCTCTCTCTCTCTCTCTCTCTCTCTCTCTCTCTCTCTCTCTCTCTCTGTGTGTGTGTGTGTGTGTGTGTGTGTGTGTGTGTGCGTGTGTATGGGTGCACACAAATTGGCCACAGGAGAGCATCAAATCCCTTTGATTTGGAGGTTCCTGTCTTTTGGGTGGTACCTAGCTTGCCACACAAGCTGTGAGTGCTGGGATTCAATCTCTGGTCTTCATGATGGTGCAGCAAGTGCTCACAGTCTGAGCCAGCTCCCTACGAGATGCCACAAAGAGAACAGTTTTAAAGAGCAACTAGGAAAAGGCTGTATCATTACTAATTTCTAACATTCATTGAGCCAGGCAAGCAGCACACTTGGCTCAGTATTTGACAAACACTGCTGATGTGGTCCTTTTCGAGCTTTGGGATCTTCTTGAGAGTTTCTGAGTTCTTTGTAGGAGTGAGAACACTAGCTATTATTTCTCCTTTCCTTGGATCTTTCCTCCAAATCATCTATAAAGATCTTTATAGAGAGGCTATCTCTTCATCAGCCTCTCAAGGAAGGCACTGTGTGTACTGTCTCTGGTCTACATGTTCTGCACTTGTTCCCCACCCTGATTTGCTTAAAGAGCTAGATCTGAACACTGACCCATATTTTCCCACCAACATGCTGTATGGTATGGAATAAAATTTTGTGGTGCTTGCTAAGTCATTTGCCAACTTTCAGATTAACTTCATGGAAAGCATATCAATATGGTGGATATTCCCAGAAAGAGCAACTGGTATTTATTCTAGGGCTGAGCTTTCTTCTGATGCTTCTAGAAGAGAAGTCAGTTATGACCAGCCATGAATGTTAATATTCTCAACTCTCAGAGCATAAACATTATAACTCCTCAGACATAAACATTACAGATTTATTATTATTGTTATTTGAACACATTCTCTTTTATGTTTGGAGATGAACACACATTTCTCTGCCAAAACTTCCCCTGTCAAAATCTGTCAGTCATGATAAACCCCATCCCACCATGTGAGCCTCTCTGAGGTAAGCATCAGAAATCAGTACGTTTTTCTCACTGGGTAATTATGATCATCTGGTGGCTCTGATCCCAATGCCTGAGGAACAGATATCCCAGAATTCTTACCTACTTGAGACGTGGAAATGAGGGTTGCCCTACATTTAAAGAGCATCCATATTTGTTTTCTCCGAGGAAGCAATTAATAACAACATTGAAGTGATCTCAAAGTTTGATAATAAGATTTTATTAGGGTTTCATTAAAAGAGGAAGATTCCGCAGCGTGATCAAACAGTGTGGCAGTGTGAGCACAGTTTCCATATTTTAGGAGATGTCCAATAGATAATACACATGAAGGAGTTTTTCATGTCCCCTCTTCTTGCAGCTATCCTAGGGCCTAAGTACTGTCACCACCAATGTGCAGGTGAAACGAAGTTTCAGAGATGACAAAGACCCTGTCCAAATCCACACAGCTAATAATGATGGACACATCCGATGTCCCAAGTCTATATAAACTTATGAATCCTGGTATAGCATTAACTTTAACTTCTAACCACCAAATACTGTTACTTCTTTACTGCTTTTAACTGTGAGAAAACAAATGATGCCTGTTATGCTAACATTTTGGGGTGCCTATATGATTTTACCTGGAGCCATTCTGGGAGCTATAAGTTCATAAATAATGTCATTCTCACTTGGTTAGGCTCCTAGGGCCAACAGGAGACAGATGATCTACCGCTTTGTAGAGTATCATTGTAAGCTGATGTGTTACTTCATAGTGTTGGGTTGCCATCCCCTGGAGTGCTTTGATGCGATCGGTTGTCAGGTTCAGGTCTGTTGTTTCTCTCACCAGAATCCCAGCCACTGGAAGACAGCCCCAAAGCCCTGCCTGTGTTAGGGGAGCAATCGAACTCAGATAATGACATAAATGAGCCGGTGTTCATCTGGGGAATCTCAGACAAAGCAGCCCAGAGGAAAAGCATCTCTGCTGGTGAAGGTTCGTTTCGTTTACAACAGGAGAAGCAGCAGCCGCTGGTGCACAGACCGGGGAGAGGTAAAGGGAGGCTGAGACTGCCGCATGTGAGTAGCGCTTATTTTCTGCAGCTAGGAACAGGATGCTGGGAGGGGGCTTAGCTGGGAGGTGTGTGTGTGTGTGTGTGTGTGTGTGTGTGTGTGTGTGTGTGTGTTTGGGTTGCAGCTTTTCCTGTGGCTAGGAGTGGAAGTGATTCTTTATACAATCACCAAGTGCATTTGGGATCTAAGTCCCTCTTGCAGAGGAGGCAACGGACTGTGCCCACACGCACTTACATTTTCTGCATCTGTGAATTATAAAACATATAAACAGCAGCAAGTGGGGAAGGGTTTCTCTTTGTTTTCTTATTTTCTGTGGTGGGCTGCAGGGCAGGAAGGCACCTCAGCCCTAAAGAGCTTTCAGAGCAGAAAGATTCCCCCCAAGGGGGGCTCTTTCCCAACTTTCCCAAGTGGCACAGGTGTGGATCTCTATGTCTTGGCCACACACTTGCTTCTCTTGGAGAGGCAATTACATGCTTCCCACTGGGAAAGGGTAAGGGCTATTTTCTATCTCCAGTCCTCGGTTTAAGTCCTTCGGAGTAAGCAACACCAACGTGGTTTAACCTGGCACTTGTAGTCTTTAAAGGAGTTCACTGGGCAGAGTCTGGGCTGGGAAGGTGTAGGTCTGTCAGCCGGGGCAAACACGCGGGTCTCATCAACGTGATTTTAAACTTTATAAAGTTTTTGATTGCTTTGTTTTAAAACCAAGCCTTGGAGTTTTCTACCTGTTAACACTGAATTATGTTGAAGTTGGAAGCGTACAGGAGGAGGAGGTTTGGCTTTCACATGCTTGCGCAGCAGGCAGCAGGTTCTCTCCGCAGGGCGAGCTCTCCTGTGCACCTGTGGGTAACGGTGACCACAGGTGCTCTGTATGCTAGGTTTGTCGTAAAGTTGCTTGTGGTTAAATGTCTAAAGACATGGTCCACACATGGACATACACACAGCATGCATGCTCACACACACACCACATACACATGCATGTGCACACATCCTATATGCCTACGCATGTACACACAGATGACACAGACACACACACCCCAGACCACATCATGCACATGCATGCACATATATCCACAATGCACATAGGCACACATGCATGCACACACATGCACATGGCCACTTCTCTCTGCTATTCTTTTTTTGGGGGTGGGGTGGGGAAGGGGGTCAGTTTATGTTGCTGAGCCAGAGAATCTGCAAGAAAAGCAAACTAGCACATCAGCCTCAGGAGAAGAAAAGGAGGAAAGAGTGGGAGAAAGGGCGGGGCTCTTTGCATGTCCTAGGAATTGGCTTCCAGCAGCTGTGCATAATAAGGGAGAAGAATCCCAAGCACTTCACACTGAGGCTTGGCTAGGAAGAGAGATTCCAGCCAGTGGCTTGGGTTCACAACTGTGTGCCAGTACACAGGAGGGTCAGGGCCCCTGCTCCCAAGTTGCTATGGGGTGTGCAATGAAATAAGAGCCAGGGCAGGGGATGGGGAGGGTGGGAGGTGGGAGGAAAGAGCCATCTGTTTTCTGCAGGGGAAGTTTTCCCCTCAAAACAGCACGATAGAGCGTTCTCATAGCATGGCACACCAGGTGTAGCTGCAGGTGAGGCTGTTCAGAGCTGGCACCGAATGGCAGGAGAGCTCAAGTAGCCATCTGAGTGGAAAGGGGCTCAATACTTGCGGCTGTCAGAATATCAGAAGCCATCATCCATTGCATCATAGCGTCGCACCTGCACAGACAACCTGAGATCTAACGCCAGCAACCTAGAGAAAGATGAAGGAATGGGGCAAGATCAGTAGCCTGATGTCTGTGCTTTGTTGGTGCTTATTTTTGTCATTAGTGATAATGGTGCACCGTAGAAACATTGCAAACCATTTCCATGAGACTTTTTGTAAACCTCGACCTCTTAGCCCTTGTGATTTTTTTTTTCTGTCTTCTCATCCAGTGCATCTCGGACACAATGGTAACCGTGGCCTCATCGGACTTGCTTTTGCCTCTATCCCACCACTATTCTGCGTTCCCTTCTTGTCTTCCAGTACCACTCTCACAGGGATGGTTAATGACTGAATTCATCCCTTAAGTAAATAGGCTATATAGGTTGTTCAGCAACTGTTGGATATTGAAATTGGTTCCAGCCTGTCTGTAACTGTGATGCGCTGTCGTGAGTAGTACTGTGACTGGCACATTTAACTTCCCCCAGCGCCCCCCCCCCCCATAAGACCTGGGAAAATGAAGTCTTCCCATCAGAATGGGTTTCTCATGCTTATGGACATGTTCTCTGACTCCTTTGTCAACTGTGCAAAACCATCACCTAGAAAACATCGATCTGTCTGGAGCCTTATGCACACAGACTCCAATTTTTCCCCTGAGTGAGGATCCATGAAAAGATACTGGCTGTGGTTTTCAGAGATGGTGCTTAGTCTATGGAACAGACAGGGCCATACCGAGTAGGACAAGCCTGTAGCTTATCAGGTCTCCCTCCTGTGAGAAAGCTCAACAGCTTCCTCTTCCCAGAGTTGTAGAAGGCAAAGAAGGGAAGGGAGATAGGCTGACGTCTCAGGGAGGCAGCCAGCCTAGCATAGTCTTTGGACTTTGCCTTTCTTCCAGGCTCAACAAAGGAAACATGAAGGTGACTCACTTCTTGAATTTGAGGCTGATGCCCTCACAAAATGGGACCAGAGTCCGTGGGAAGGTGAGGCCTGGTCAAGCTTATTGCAGGTTAAAAGGAAAAAAAGAAAAAGAAAAGAACACATTCTATGGTTTGTACTTCTGTGCAAACTTCATCCAAAGTCGTAGGCATGGATGGTGGGGCTGGGGTGACCATAGTTATTCCATTCTACCAAGCAAGAACTGTGGGATACTTTAGTTCCTATTTCAATAAAGACAATGCTATCAACTCTATTTTTTTCCATTTTTCTTTGCTTGTGTCTGATAAGTTAAGAGATTATTCTGCACTTCCCTGGCCTGTGGAACTCAGCATAAATTGCTTCAGTGCTAATCTCTTTGTCCCCTCAATGATTATTTGCACAAGGCCAAGGTTAGCCAGTTGGGACCTCGATTTCTGCCCAGCATGCATCTAGTCATCCTGACCTAAGCAGGGAGAAATAGCAGGGTCCTGGGAGGAAGATTTTCCTTCTATAGCCAAGCAGATCAATGAGACCCTTTCTTCCTTCTATTTTTTTTTTTCTGGGCTTACTGGCTTTTCTCAGTCGGCAAGATTTTAGTGTTGTTTTACCAAACTAGGAGCCACTGGAGGTCATAGGCAGATGTGGGAGTAGCTGTGACTTCCACTGACTAAGAGGTTATGGAGAAAGAGCATGCCTGCAATGCATCTGATAGAGCAAACATGTGTTGCCTAAAGAGAAGAGAAGGAGGGACTCTCAAGCTATAGCCTAAGTATTTAAACAAGAACTTACTGAAGACTTTCCATGTGGTAGTAACCTTCAATCACTATTATATTGCTGGGCTTTAAAGTCTAACTTCCCTACAATATTATACCCACTAGGGCAAGTATAGTTCCTGCTTTTTCTGCTGTTGTACCAGCAGCCTTTCACAAAGTGATGGCGAAGCCTACCTGCTCCAGGTCTGCTGTGCACTGAGCCATGCTTAGGTGGTTGATCTACATTGTTTGATTCCTCCTTACAGCCCTTACAGCGACCCCATGTGGTTTGCCTTGCTGCCAGTCCCCTCCCTTAGCTTTAAAAATTAAGGGATGAGTAGGTCATACTGGCATGAATGTATATGGGGCCTTATGTTTTGGGGCCAAGGGAAGAAGGGAGAAACTCAGAAGAGGAGTCTTAGATGAAGGACCCTTGGAAGTCATAGGACCACAATTTGAGCTTGCTACCGAGTCTGTGTTCTGAATCACTTCACCATAGACACATAGGCTGAACGAAGGATGGAAATCTAAAAGAACACCAAGGCACTGCTGTATCTCCAAAACATAGCAGCAACGGTGATAAGAATGCTGTTGGTAACAGCTGCTGCCAGTGACCTACACTACGTATTATTATGATACAGGCTTTATGCAGTTCTGAGTTAATCCTTGCCATGGCCCTAGCAGAGAGAGCCACTCTTCTCATCCTTAGTATCAAATTAAGGAAAGCTCTGGGATGTCAGTCAGCCAGCCGCAGATCACAGAGCTGACTGTGATGTCAGTCGCCCCTGGCAGCACTTTGCTGATGTATCAGGAGATTGGGACTGCAAGCAAGGCCAGGGAACTGGCAGCAAAGGACCAAGCAGCTCAGCCCAATGGCTTCCTCTGATCCGTGAAGAGTTCTGGGGTGTTGTGTACATCAACTGGAGACTATTCTTGCTTTTGTCTCAAAAGCAAGTTCCTTGAGGAAGGGCTTAGGGAAAAAAATGTCACCATTGGTCCAGTCATGCATAAACTGGCGAGGAAAAAGAAAAACCTAAGGGAAGCACCTGTCCCCGTGTCCCTGTCCACTGTGCTGGGCCTGCCCTTCCCTATAGGATAGCTGCCAACCATATGTTATTATTGAGCACTTGGAATACAGCCAGCCCAAATTGGGGTGTTCCATTAAGTGTGAAAATACAGAGTAGATTTTAACAGCTTAATGTGAAAAAAAAAGAAAATCAAATATCTCAATAGATTTCTGGTTGCATAAATAAAATACACTATTAACATCAGTGTTAGTGCTTTCTTTTGTGTTCCAGAAAACTGTGATAAAGTCCTCAGAGCATGAAATTCATCACCTAAACTGTCTTAGTGGTAGTGTTGGGTGGTATTCAGCACACTTGCGTTGCAGTGAAAACGGTCTTCTGAACTCTTCGTCTCTGGAAAGTCACAGCTCTGTACACATTAACCCTCTCCTCCTTCCCCCAACCTTGGGCAACGGCTATTCAATTTTTGTTTCTAGACTTTTAACTATTCTGAGTAATTCATATGAGTGGGTTTGCACTGAATGTATGTTTCCATCACTTTACTGCTTTTGCTTAGCACAAGGCCGTCATGGGCCATGGGTCATCTGGGATGCTGTACGTATCTGAATGTTCTTGCTCATTTCTGCACCCATGGACACATGGTCTATTTCCACCTCCAATATTTTACCTTTCTTGAATTTGGCCCCTACAATATTTAAACTTCCATAAGTGCCTCCCATTTAAGGTTGACATTATATCTCTACTAAACATTGTCGTTCTAAACCAGTGATTCTCAACCCATGAGTTGCAACCCCTTTGGGGGGGGGGTCAGATATCAGATATCCTGAATATCAGATAGTTACATTAAGATTCCTGTTGGTAGCAAAATTGCAAATTTGGGGTAGTAGTGAAGTAACGGTATGGTTGGAGTCACCACAATGTGAGGAGCTGTATTAAAGGGTCTCAGCATTAGGAAGGATGAGAACCACTGTTCTAAACTTTTCTCTACAATTCCCTCTCATCATTCTTCCATCATTAGACACAAGACTTGACAACCCTCATGCTATGTCAATTCTCTTGTTTCCCTCCCTAAAACCTGAGTCAATAACCTTAACTCTGTTCTAGCTCTCCCATTTTTTTAAGACCCATGAAAGGCTGTCATGCTTAGCAACATAGTTTTTGTAATGAAATGAAACTGTGACATTTCTCAAGAGGAATATTCCCTTTTTTCATACTATATCAGGAGAGGACCCAATAACTTGAAACCATAAGAGAAGGCTTTTGAAGCTATTTAATTTTCAATTAAAAAAAAAAAGTCAACAGCTGTACTCAGCTTGTGGCTTGTGAGTGAATTTTGTTAACCCACCAAGCAAGGAAGAATGTAAAACCAATAAAGAAAAAAATTCAGATTAGGGATCTACACTAGCTTTCCATTTCTGAAATCAATTTTTTCTGGAAGATCTTTGGGAATCTAGGTATTTAAGTCAGTATCTTTGAAATTTCTCAACTCTTACAGACAGGCTAAAGCCTCAAAGCTTTTCTGTAGCATCCATGACCTTTCAGCTTCCTGATTTTTTCCCCTCCATCATCCCCTATAAACTTCCCCTAAAGAGAACAAGGTGCCTTACTGGTCTCCAAATGAGCAGTGTGCTCTCATGACTTCTAGCCTTGTCCTTGATCTTATATCAACTTTGGAGATTCCATCCCACCTTTATATGACTGCAGTAAACTTACCCATCCTTTAAAATACTGTGCAAAGATTCTCTTCTAGTAAGTATCCCTGAACCCAGTATTCACTGGACATGGACAGCCCCATAAGAGACATGGTGGCCCATTCTAGGAAGTATGAAAGAGAAGTGGTTCTCCACCACCATCTCACACCTTAGCCTCTCTCTCTCATTAACTGAAGCAATTTGGAGACAAGGTGTGAGTATACATACAGGCCGTTCTTAGAGGTCCTATCTGGAAGACAGAGAAGGTAGAAAAGTTAGAAGGATGGAGACCATCTAGCACCAGACTAGACCCTATCTTCAGAAATGTCCCATTTCTACAGCAGAACTATTATACCATGAGATAACTTTTAGTGCCTTATCATATGAATTCCTATTGTTTAATAATACAGCCAAGACAGTAGGCTTTCTGAAGGTCATACACCCTTCTTCTCATTCATGTCTATTTTTACCATTTATCAAAATGCCAGGTACAGAAGTAGGTATTTGATAAATATGGACTGAAGGAGTATCTTCCTTAATCACATGTTTCTTTCAGAATCTCATTCAGAACCTTGGTAGGCTATCATGATTCTAGAATAGCAATGTCTCCATGAGTTGATCATAGAGAATTGATCTCCCTCATCTTCGACTCAAAGAAGAGAGTGGGGGAAAAATGTTTCAACTAATGATTCCCAGTATCTTGTGATGCTGTCCTCAGTGGGACATTAAATCACAATTGAGAATGTTGAATGTAAGTGATAGGAATCAGCAATAAGTTAGACCAACCATGAAAATAAGTGAGTACGAAGGGTTATTTGAGTGCAAGTCAGGCAGTTTTTATATGAATATAATGTTGTGTGCCTTTTCTTGTGACCTCTTTAATTGCAGTTTTATATCAAAATATGTGGTTCAGAGAGACAGACTAGGAGACTTCATGCTTTGAATCTAAAGTGACAGGGGACTAAAGGTTGGGGATTAAGGAATGCCCTGAACATAATAGAAAGCCAAGGATAGAAAGTGGGGAGGAGGGGCAGTTTAAGAGTGACTTTGATCCTGCTATGGTTGTCCCATGGACAAAATCTTCATGTGTCAATAGGACTGGCCACCTCACCAAAACAATGAGTATTGTGTATCTATTTCTTAGGAAGTGAAGAAAGGGAAAGTCTAATTAGACTTAGGGAATTAGAGCAAGTTGCTAGGCTCAGAAAGATAAAAGGTCCACGAAGACTTTCCCCAATGTTATTTAAGCATTATGTATATAATATAACAGTAGCTTGGTGTGTGTGGGATAGATACTCTTCAGTGTAATTGCCTGTCAGTTGTACAGGAAACTCTAGGGCTATCACTTTTGAGTCATCACCCATGCTGTGGTAGGGTGACCATTTTGCTGATGTTGGGTTGCCCATATGGCTTTAAGTATTGCTCTTGTAAATAATTCCAATAAATCCAGAGGCTTACCAAGCTAGACTTGGGTGAAATTCTTTCCTTTTTCCATAAGCGATATACAATCTGGAGTGAATGGATATCTGTTCATGTGTCTCCAGGAAAAGTAACAGAACAGTGAGTGAGGGGGCATCTCTGAACTATGGTGGTATGACTTAGATTCCTCACTCTAATGGGTTATTTTTTTGCTTTGAGTTTAGGGGTGATGGTCGTTTCCTAGGATTAGCATAACAAATGACCACAAACCAGGTGGCTTGATACTCTACATTTAACTGAGCAAGGGCAATTTACCACTAGGGACACCACTGATGAATATGACCATTATCTACCTGCAGCTCCTTGAGGAGAGGTGGCATTCTCATGAGCCCATCATCAGTCCCGACTGGAATGTTGAAGGGCCCAGCCTTGTAGGTTACCATAGCTGATAAGAGTTCAGGAGGGCAAGGGTCATGTCACATCCAGAAGGGAGTGTTCTGTAACCTTCCAGCTCCTACCTTCTTTCTGCCTCTTCTTCTCTGAGCCTCGGAGAACGTGATAAACATGCTCTTCCTGTGTTCAGCTAGCTCAGCATTCAAGAAGTCAGTTATTCTTATCATTCCGACCCACTTATCACTTACTTTGTTCTCATTGCTGATTGGTTGAAAAAAAAAAAACCTTCTTGGACTAAGTCTGAAAATAGCACTAAATCAATGAGTATAAATAAAGACCTACAGGGAACACTAACAACACATCCATTTAACAAATGTATGAGTGATAGGTTCCTCTCTAGGGACTGTGACCTCCCTAGCCATGGATATTTGAACTGCTTATAACAGTACCAGGTATAATTTATTCCAGTTAGAGGGCCTAAAATATAATAAAAAAGAATTGGTTGCCCCCATAGCAGTTAACTGTCATGCCACTAGGTAGAAAGAGCGGGAAGCCTGGAAGGTTGGTACAACTTCTCATCCATGCTCATGTAAGCAACATTAATGAAATGAAATGAATCACAATCAAAATATGAAAGTATAAGGGAGATTTGTTGGAAGCAATAAGGGGTTTGGAGAGAGGGGAGGAGGAGTTGGGGACTAAGAGAAGATAGTAGGGTGACTATTACAAAGTATAGGATACACATATGAAATCGTGTGAGGATAAAGAAAACACAAATTTATTCCTCCCTTGGTCCAGAAGTCAGAATTTCCCAAAGGAGGTCCTTAAGCCTCCGGGGAGGAGATTCTGTAAGCAAACCTGTATTTGCTCCTTCAAGCAAGGCTGGCTCTACGCCTTCCTTGGCTCGGGGCTATACCATGCCTTTAAAAAGCATGGAAATATTTCATCCATGTCTTTCCCACTTTAAATATACAATGCTTGTGATGTTCTGGGCTTATTTTTACTCATCCTTATGTCAGGAGTCACATCTCTAACCAACTTAGTACTGTGAGGACTGGAAACCCCTGGGTGTGAATCAGAGAGCACAGCATCTGACATACACTAGCCATATATAAGTCAGTTTTTGTTTGTTTGTTTGTTTGCTTGCTTGCTTGCTTGCTTGTTTTTTCAAGGCATGGTTTCTCTGTATAGCCCTTGCTATCCTGGAACTCACTCTGTAGACCAGGCTGGCCTCGAACTCAGAAATCTGCCTGTCTCTGCCTCCCGAGTGCTGGGATTAAAGGCGTGCACCACCACCGCCTGGCTATAAGTCGGTGTTATCATGAAAAGAACTGGATGAGAGTGGAAAACTTGGTCTGAGTAGCAGCAATACATGCACTTGTTACCTTCTCCTCTTGACTATGGATGTGATGTGATTAGCTGTTTTAAGTTCCCGTTGCCTTGACTTCCCCAATAAGCTGGACTATAGGCTGAAAGTGTGAACTAAAGTAGACCTTTGCTTCTGTGAGCTTCTTTTGTATCAGGGTCCTTTGTCACACAGCAACAGAAATGAAGCCAAAATGATCCGCTTACCGATTAAGTACCCCTTTCCCATTTCTCTGGCCCCTAGTCACTAACAACTTGCTTCCTGTTCATATTGAACTTACCTGTTCTCGGTATTCCTTGTAGACAGATTCACATCTATAATCTTTTGTGCCTGGCTTCTTTCTTAGCATAGTCTTTGCCGCCCACTCTATAGCATGAATGCATTCCATAGTATTCCTTTTACGGGTGAATCGTAGGTATACTACAGTTTATAAACACCAGCTGACTGGTGATGCATATATGCAGTTTTGTTTGTTTAGTTGGTTGGTCGGTTGGTTATTGTCTATTTGAGGATATCTGTGTAGGGATTTGTTTAAGAACTTGCCTCTGTTTCCATTGGGTGGACACCCATGGGTCAAATTGCTCAATTGGAATTGCTGGGCCATATTGGGAATTCTAGGTTTAACTTTTGGAAGAACTGCCAAACGTTCATCCTGGTTATAGGTTTTTGAACCAGGCACATGTTGATCTCAGTGCAGATATTCTTCCAATAAGATTGGATGTTGGACTTCGATGGTAGGCTACTAGTGGTGATTTAGCACTCTTCATGCCTCTGAGCAACCTGTCCTCTGGATTTAGCATACAAGGATTTTAGTATCAGGTAAGGGGAGAAACTGTTTACACAGGCAACTATATTCTCTTGTCTCTTGGTGGCTATCAATTTGCCATGCAGTGGAAGGGCCACAGGGATGATCTGCTGGGACACAGACGATTCAGGTGCAGGATTCATGAATCTCCATTTGAGGAAATCACCACAGGGTACAAGTCTCCTCTTACATCCCACAAACCCCATACAGTTAATGCCATACTAGCTCCCTCCATGTTCTCTGGACTCTACAGGGAACTGAGTACAATGGCTTTGGGTTGAAAAGAGGAATTCACTAGAGAGATGCATAGGAGGGGCAGCTTTTGCGACAGGCACTGACAGCTGGTTCGGATTCCAAAGGGCTGCGCCACTCCACTAGCATGAGAAAACAGGAGAAATTTCAACTATGGCATGATATCATCCATGCTTTAGTCGCATTTGTCCTTAAACCATAGCTTTAATTGCTGTTCCATCAGATCCTATTTCTTCTTTCACCAGGAAAAAAATGGAATCTTTGAAATTCCCACGAAAGCACATTCAATTGCCATTACTGTTCCATCTTCAAGACAAAAACCATCCTTAATAATGAAAACAAATCTGTTATTGGCAAAGCAAACTCAAGTGTTTCTTGCAGAATCAAGAAAGGGAACCAGCAGCATTAGAATAGAGCAGGCAGCTACCCAGGCTTTGTACAAACAAGCCAAGAATCCACCACAATTTTTACAGCACCTTGTCATGTGCTGATCCGTGTTCCAACAGCCTTATCAGGTAGTCAGATGAAGTGCTGGTGGATCTCAACTCTGCAGAGGAACTTCTCCAGAGTGCAAAGGGATTGTAAAGGCTGGAGGTGTATCTCAGTTGCAAAGAGATAGCTTAGAGGGTGGCAGGCTCTCGGTTCCATCTATTCTACCAAAAATGAGGGAGAGGACAGAGCCAATTCAAGTCCATAATTATAGCAAAATGCAGAACCATAAACAGAACCCTGACAAACTCATGCTGTATGTGAAAGACGTAATGATTGTTCAAGGTGCTGGGAATGCGCAGTTGACCTGTTTGAATCGTGACTCAGCCTGTGGCAAGCCATGCAACCACAAGCGAGTTATTTAACCTCCTGCTTCATTTCCCTCCTCTGTATAATGGAGATAATGATACTTGACTCATAAGGTCAATCTGTATATAAAGGGAGATCAGATAGGTGAAGCATCGTGCCTGCTATCAGTTGCATGCATTCCCAAAACAAAACAAACAAACAAACAAACAAACAACAACAAAATCAAGTAGTTTCTCATCCACATAGGCTAGCTTAGCACAGGAACAGATTCCAGAAAAAAAACAAAACAAAAAAAAACAAAAAAAAAACAAAACAAACAAACAAAAACAACTGATTCCATTGCTTCTTTTAAGTCTTTTCTCCAAAGTGTTTTGAATGGCACATCCATCCCCCTGATCAGCCTTGCTCCAAATGAGAAGATATTATCCCTGACATAAGAACAACAGGGGTTCTTAGAGATGAGGGAACACTTTGCAGTCAGAGGGGTACAAAGAATCGATGTTCATTACTTAATTGGGATAAACATTCATTTATACATACAGCTGTCAGGAAGCAAAGCCTGATCAAAGGCCCATTAGTCACAAGGCTGGCTCTGAGAAGGGCCACTTAGTTAAGGCAGTGAATTCAACATGAAAGGAAAGAGGGGCTGGAACACTGCAGCCTGGTACATTGTGCATTAGTGATTATTTTGGTCCTATTTCCCCCAAGCTTTCTCCCACAGAGATTAACCGATATTCTCAAGGCTGACAGCAGCAAGCACCAAATGTAGGCTGGGCCAACTGGTAGCTCTTAATCCCCCCTGCCACATTTTTTTTAAAATTGAACAAACTTGAGAACAAGACTGACAAGCTATACAGTTTTGATGAATCTCACAGCAAATGCTGGTCCTCAAAGTCAGAATAAACCACTTATGCCATCCAAGGGCAGTCCAGACCTGACTTGCTCCATATAGCTTACTACCTACCCCTACAGTAGAATTTGCCAGATCGTGGGAAGGTCAATTGGTCTGGAGAGCCTGTACCCTGATGTCTCATCCCAACAGCACTTATTCTTTAGCATGGAGTTGTCATCTGTAACAATGATCTGTAGCATTTATCTAATCTATCATCTAACATTGATCTAATGTAGCATCTGGAACATTGAAAGTGATATTTATCACTACAAGCTATGACCAGTGTGAACTACACATTAGGAATTTTTATCAGCACCCATCCAGCACCAGGTGCTGCTGCGGCAATGAAGAGGGAGGCCTCAGAAGTGCAGAGTGAGAGAGAGGCGGGGGGGGGGGGGTTCATTTATATTTTTCTCATTTGTCAGCACACTGCCATTATGCAAGCATGTGGCCCATTTGCATAATCTGCTAGTTGAGTGGATCAACTGACAGTGTATTATTTAATTGCCTTCAATGTGTGGCAAAGATATAATTGCCATTATTATTATGATTGTTCTCATTTACTAAATACCTATGATGGAAACGGCACTTAGGGACAACAGAGGACAATGATTAAGACCACCAACTCTGAATCCACATGGGAGCATTTGGGTCCTGACTCTGTTCCTCATTAGCTCTCGATTTCTTTAGACAGAAGCCTCTCCATCTGCAGAAAGGGGTGGCAACAGGGGCCTACAGTTTGCAATCTTGTTAGACTAAATGAAGTAGTATTTGCAATGTTATTGGGACAGTATTTGGTACGGTGCAACAAAATAATATTTATTATCAGTACATTAACTTTTAAAAATGAGTAATTTGGTGGGAGAAAGCAAGACAAGGGTAAAAATTACCCTGGCCAAATATCCCCAGATAATTCTTCTCTTCAGTATATCACAAACCTTCCGTTTTGCAAATAAGAATTTCATCAACACCGTGGTAGAACCTAGATTCCTATGGCAGTTCTAAAGTTGAGCTATTATAAGGCAAACCAAACAACATGGTCTTTGTTACTATTTTGCATTCATGGGGCATCTCTGTTTTTTTTTTTTAATATGAAAATAAAATTCTGATCTAACACAGATACAAGGGAATAAACAAGCAGGGTTATTCATGAAGCAGGACCTGGCTGCTCAAACTAAGTCTCTAGATGTAAGGTTTTGAAGGTTTTACTAGTTCTGGTTCCAATGCCTTTGCTATCTGCCAAAGGTAAGCTTTGCGTTTTGTCTGTTGGCCTCCTGTCCTGAATCAAGGAAGGGCTATCTCCCCCACCTAGAACAGGTAGGCAGGCCCATAATTGTGGCCACTGAGAGTGGAGCAACCTTTGAATCATCTCTGCAGTGATTTCTTCCTAAAAGGAAAAAGGGGATGGGACGATCAAGAGCTTGGGACTGAAAGAAAAGGAGCAGTCATTTTGAACCTTTTATAAACAGGCACCGTGGACTGGGCCAGCACCAGGAGAATTTAGCTGCAATCTGCAAGTCTAACCTGAACCCATCCTCCCAAATTCTGAAATCCCGGGCCTTCCCAGCATCCTCTTAGGGAGTTCTCATTTTTGTCTTCACTGTAGCCCTGCACACATGTACCTACCTGTATGTGATTTTTTTTTAAGCCAGGGCTCCTAAATTGTGTTGTCTCTACATTTTTGGCTTATTTTGTGCAACATTTTAAAAATCCCTTAGTTCATTGTCATCCTTGACAAATAACTTAAGTGCTGATCTCCTATTCAAAAGAGGAGTCAGTTTTTAGGGTGTCCTGGAACCTAAAATATTCTGGTAATAACAGACACACTTTGTCTTCCAGTGTAGTATTTACTACACTTGACAGCCTCTTGGTTTTTCTGAACCAAGGAGATATAGGCTATGACTCACCCATTAAATACAAGCCAGGTACTTTTCAAACACCCTACTGAATAAATCATCTAGTTTAAGTTTTACAACCACCTCCAGGAAACAGTTGTTATTGCTATTTTACAGAGAAATTTGAGCCTGGGTCCTAGCCATCGTGTTGATTTGTGGTGATTTTAGGTTGTGTTATATTCCTCTAAAGAGTGCTGCTTTTCAACGCGCAATAAAATTGCTTAGAATCAAATTGCATATTTTTCAACCTGTGATATGTATGTGGAAAAAAAATCCTCAGTTCAGGTCTTTTTTTTTTTTTTTTTTTTCCACAAGCAAGACTGTTTTCAGTCATCTCTACACATATGTGGTTAATCAATCCAACTCAGGGGCCCCTTTCTTTGCCATTATTTCTGGGCATCACGCTTCACTTTGGGGACATGTAGCTACCTTTCAGACTGGCTCTGATTCTCCTGGCCAGTAAGTTAGCAAGTCTTCTCCAGAAGCGACATGGGTTGTCACACTCCTTGAGGACTGAGCTAATTACTGCTCCCACTGCTATAACAAGACAGCAGATGAAAGCAATGAGATCAAGAACGGACAGATCTGAACTATTGTTTGCAGGAGTTTCAGTCTATCTTCGTGGGGGAGACTGTATCCATAATGGTAGGAGCATGTGGCTTATTCCTATTGCAGCAGTCAGGAAGCAGAGAGCTTCCAAAATGCATGGCAGGGAACCAGAAGCTAGTATAACCTTCAAAGCCTTGTGACTAGAGACCTAGTTTGACCAGCCAGGCCCTGACTCATAAAAGTGCCATAATTTCTCAAAAAACAGTACCACATGCCAGGGACTAGGCATCCAAATGCATGAGCCCAGAGAATCATGATTCACATATACAGATCACAACACAGACCTCCTACATGTATGGAAATGGGGGTGGGTGGCTCATTTTCTTGGAGAAGGCATGGCTAACACAGTGTTCCTTCTCCCCATCCATGTCCACCACTGAGGACACTTAGCAAACATTTTGGAAATCTGATGCCTATCAAAGGTACGATCATGCCAGCCGGAGGAGAAAGAGTTTTAGCATGGCCAAGGAAATGGATGTTCTCTCAGAGGTCCTTGTGGGCCTGGAAGTGAAGAGAGTCACAAAAGAAGGCCAGATCATCTTTTAACTGCTGCCAAGAGGGCATGGAGTCTATCTGTGAAACATAAGCCAGACAATTTTTGTTGTTGTTGTTGTTATAAGAATTATGTGAAATAGGGATGTAAATTAGTTGGTTCAGTGCCTTCTTAACATGTTTGAAGTCTTGGGTCTGGCCCCCAGCACTGGATAAATTTGCATGGTAATACAGATTATAATCCAGCATGTGGGAAATAGAGGCAGGAGGATCATAAGTTCAAGGTGATCCATAGCTCCGTGGCTTAAGGTCTGAGTTATATGAGGAGGATGAGAGAAAGAAAGGAACATAGAGAGGAATAAGAGAGAGCAGAGGAGGAAAACTGAAACAAGAGGCACACAGTGCAGGGGAGATGGAGGAACAAAAGGATAGGGAAGGGGGAAGGGTAGGAAGGGAGGGAAACAGAGGAGATGTGGTAAGAGACACGGGAGGAGTGACTTCCCTGAGGAGGTTCCCTGATGCCAGAGAGGGTAGTCAGGAATGTCGCTTAAGAGCAAGGTGGCCTTGGATTCCCCTCTATCAGCAAAACTTGCTCAAAATTCACCACCTCAGTTTCAAAGGATGGGCCTGTTCTGTCTGACTTCCCACTGTGCAGACCCCAACAATGTACAGAGCCAGTAACCAAAGCCAAAGCCAGCATCACTCAAACCAGTACCGGAGAACAACACCAGCAGTGGGACCTAGCAGAGAAATAACCATACGCCAGCTGATGGCATGAGCTGCCAGAGAGTGACCCTATCCTAGTCAGCCTCCCAAGCCAGTCACTGTGACAAGAGATGCTGGAATAGAACATGGCAGGGAGACAGAGGGGGGAAGACCAATGTGACAGGTATTGTAAGAATGAAATTGCAGACCAGACATTGTCTGTGATATTTAATAATCAGGACAGGGCCTGAATAAAAGAAAAATGGGAAGAACACAAAAAGATGACTTCTCTAAACAGATGAAGAGTCCAGATCAGTAAAGGGACACACAATGCTGAAGATACAGTGGGCTGTGTGCCAGAGCACAGCAGGTAAGTGGTAACTCCAGTTTACACCTTTTACATGAACAAAAGTCTATATCCAGGTTCTCTCAGACTATGAAAACTTAACGTGTGTGTGTGTGTGTGTGTGTGTGTGTGTGTGTGTGAAGAATGTAACCTAGAATAAAGGGGAAATTTGGTAAATCACAAGAGTAGAAGCCCCACATGTCTAAGAAATAATATTCAAAAGGTCTAGCAAAAAGTACAAAGAATATTCTTTTTTAAAAAATATTATTTTATGTGTATGGATATTTTATGTACATTCATGTATGTATACCTTGTGCATGCCTAATAGCAATGGAAACCAGAAGAAGGCCTCAGAAGAAGTAATAGTCTGTTGTTAGCTGCCATGTGGTTCTGAGAACTGAACCTATGTCCCCTATAAGAGCAGCAAGGACTTTAAGCTGCTGAGCAAGATTCTCAGCACCCTCTCCCCATTTGAAAGATGTTTGATTGCTCTGGGAGTGGGATAAAAGCAGGATGTCACCATCCTTCTGTATGTATGGTCCAAGTTAGAACTATAAAGCCCTTTCAAAGAGAGATGAGCTATACTTGCCACAATTTTAAATATGCATATTCTTTATTAAATACTCCTGCTATGAGGATGCACAGACATTCTACATGCACAGACAGAGTGCATAAAAACATACATAAGGAAAATTTCAAGTGAGATCAGGTGCATTCAGAGTAAAATGACAGTATACAACAAGGAAATTTAGACTAGTTATCTCCACATTCGTGTATGAACGTATACACACACGTGTGTGCAAATGCACCCACAGAGCCCAAAGCAGGGTATCAGATCCCTCAGAGCTTGAGGCTCAGGTTCTGCTGGATGCCCAGCCTCTTAGATGATGCTGAGAGCTGAGCCTCGGTCAGCGAGAACATGACCGAGTGAGGTCATGGGTGCACAGTGAGAACTCTTCACCGCTGCATCATCTCTCTCCAGCCCCCCCCCTCCTTTCACTGTCACGGTTCTTGTTACTCTTAGAGACCAGAGACAACCTAAATGAACAGAAAGGAGATCATTAAATAAGGTATGACTCATCCACACCATTCAAGATGCTGTATCTAGAAATAGTGGCATTCAGCTGCTCAGGAGACTGAGCTACACCTGTGTAGAGAGACAAGCAGTATGTCTGCGATCACTGTGGAACGAACGCCACAGCAAACTGCTAAGCTTGGGTGCATACAGGGCTTTGTTCTCAGATCATTGCACCAATGTGCTTGTCTCATCTGCCCCACAGCACACACTGATCTGCGTGCTCACGTTGTTAGCTATGGGTGGTTCATTGCCAGATTCTTCAAAGTCTTGCCCTCCGGTAAAACAGAGAGGTACTTTCTCCAAGTACCTCCTCTTGTACGGAGATTGAAGGGCAACTCACGTCCAGAGAATGGTTAGAGGAGGTGGATCTTCCCCCTTGCTTCCTGGGATGATCCCAAGGGTGTGAGGGAGCTCTGAAGCTTTCTTTCTGCATCAGCTAAAGCCTGGGTGGGAACTGTACTCTCTTCTAATCTCTTCCCTTGCTTCTCCCTTAGAGTCACTCCTCCTGCTCCTCCCCCTCTTCTTTATGTGTGTGATGGATGCATGCATGCTTACATACTTGCATACACAATTTGTGAATCATACATATGTGTGTAAGCATACCCATGTGTATACATTCCAAGGCCAGAGGAGGAGGTCTGTGTCCCTCATCATTCTCTGCCTTGTCCTCTCAAGACAAATGGGGACAGTGGCAAAAGTGCGTTGAAAAATGTGAACTTAGAAATTATAAGTATTTATCTAGAGGAAGTCAAGAGAATATTGATAGTGGTGTGTGTGTGTGTGTGTGTGTGTGTGTGAAGGCCAAAGGCCAATTTCAGGTATTATCTCACATGAGCAGTCCACCTTGCCTTGCTTTTAGCCAAGATCTCTCTATTGACTGGAAGTCACTGATTAGCCTAGGATGCTTGGCCAGCATCTCAGCCCAGTAACTCATATTTATTCAGGCCATGAATGTGCCCTGTGGTCCTTATGGGCCATACTTCTTAAACTTATGTTCTCCCTCTCTTGTCAATTCTCCATGTTGTCATTCTTTGCTTCTATTTTTTTAAAAGTGTTCTTTCTGCTATGTATGTATCAGACTCAAACTCTCCAAAGGGAGAGAGGCGATGGGACCAGGTGTTCACCAAGTTTACATATAAGTGTTCCCTCCCGTTGGGACAGCTGTCCCCTCTATGGCATTGTCATGTGCAGAGAGCAAGCAAACCTGAGCAGAAGGAGTCATCTTGGATTGTACCCTCTGCCAGGACTTCTGAGTGCAATCCAATGTTAATGTTACTGCTGCCCTGTAAAAGCCTTGAAAGGGCCCACCAGTGCCTGTCTCACAAATCAAGAAGTACACTGCCAGATGGTTGGCTCAAGCCCAAATGAATTAGATTTTTTAAGCTTCCATAAAAAGTTGAGGACTGAAAACAACTGGAATGCATTTCCCCACAGTTTCAGAAACTTGAAGTCTAAAATCAAGGTGTCAGCCTCACCCCTACCTTGCAAAGACTGGAGAAGAGCTCTTGACTTCTTCCAGCTTTTGGTATCATCAGGTATCCTTGGAGTTATGGCTACATTACTCTAATCTCTGTCTTCATCTTCCCCTACTCTCTTTATGTCTCATGAGGATATGAATCCAGGACTTAAAACACATTGGAATATCTTAGGATAATCTTATTTAACTTCCATTCACTTTCAAAGATGTATTTCTCAGATACTGTCAGAGTCACAGGCTCAGTGGGCTTGTCTCTTAGAGGTCGACATTCAACATGCCAAACCAAAGATGATTGTGATATGTCTGTCTTAGTCAGGGTCTCTATTCCTGCACAAACATCATGACCAAGAAGCAAGTTGGGGAGGAAAGGGTTTATTCGGCTTACACTTCCATACTGCTGTTCATCACCAAAGGAAGTCAGGTCTGGAACTCAAGCAGGTCAGGAAGCAGGAGCTGATGCACAGGCTATGGAGGGATGTTCCTTACTAGCTTGCCTCCCCTGGCTTGCTCAGCATGCTCTCTTATAGAACCCAAGACTGCCAGTCCAGAGATGGCACCACCCACAAGGGGCCTTTCCCCCTTGATCACTAATTGAGAAAATGCCTTACATCTGGATCTCATGGAGGCATTTCCTCAACTGAAGCTCCTTTCTCTGTGATAACTCCAGCTGTGTCAAGTTGACACAAAACTAGCCAGTACATATGTCCATGAAATATTTTTGTTTTATTTTTTAAAAAGGTCTTGTTATGTAGCTCAGACTAATCTCAAACCCATGGTCCTCCTCCATCTGTTTCTCAAGTGCTGAAATCATTGCATAGGTATGCACTACCAGCAACCCTGAAGCACCAATCATACCCCACGCATCCTAACACACCTTTGAAGTTCAACAAGTATTTATTGCATGAATGACAAATAAACACCTTTCTCAGTAGGGAAACTGAGATAGGGAGAAAAGAAGCCAAGGACACGGATCTAGATAATAATGTCAAAACTTCACTGAAGCCAACATCCCCTGCCCTATGTCTTTAGACTCTTCCATTCATGACAGGCTGGCCTCTATTATCATTAGAATTCAGGATCTGAGACACATCTAAAAAAAGTGAATTATTCTGGACCAGCAGTGAGACTCCTGATTCTCAGGGAAAGAAAAATATATTTACACTTTATTGTTGTTGCTCTGAAGGCTTTCTGTGGCCAGGTCTGGAAAAGAAGTCTCAGAAAGTCAAATGAAGGTCAAGAAGAATAAAAGGAGACATTGAAATGGTGAACTTTGTCAGCACTGAAAATGGTTGGTAGCAGCATTATATTTTAATTTTTATATATTTTTTCCTACAAGTTCCTCAGGGCGCTCTGGTAACAGGCTAGGTAACTGACTAATAGGGAAACTTCTAGAATACTTCTTCACACCTTCAGAGACACAGATACTCTTCTTCATGACATGAAAGCAATGTCACCTCAGACCTGGCCTTCTGGGGTTGCAGCAAAGCCTAGAGAGCATTGTGAGAAAAGCTGACCTGCTTATCTACAAGTAGGGTGTGTCTTTGCTCACACAATAGCTCCCTTGGCATTCATTATAAGTGCCTAAAAGGGAGAAAAGAAAAGGAGGAATGAAATTCTGTTCCCTCATCTTCATCCCCTGTAACAAGTCTCTGATTGCCATGATAACATCCAACAGCTGCATATTCTACTCATCTTGTTCCCATGTTTTCCATTGACTATGGTTAACATTGGCTTCCTGGTGTCTCTTGCTGGTGAAACCTCACCAAAACATGTCTTTGGTGTGCCTTTTAAAATGAAATTTTCTTACTTCTCTTGATACTTTGTAGATGCTCAAGACACAGCCTGAGTACCTTCCCATGAAGGTAGACAATAGGCTTGGGTTGAGTCCTTGATGAGCCCTTTCTTGGAGCATACAGTCCCCAGGTTGTCTTATCTCTTCTTGCGTGCCACTCTCTATCCTGGCACTAGCCTAAGGACACTGAAGTCAAATTCCCTTCTTTTTGTCAGTTGGCATCCATTCAGATAAGTGCATTGGATTAGTTACTTCTGCATGGCTATAGCCAGAATTTCTGACAGGAGCAACTTGAGGGAGCAATGTTTTATCTTAGTTCACAGTTTAGAGAATTTTGGTTTATTGTGCAAGTAAGGCATAATGGATTGGTTTAATCCATGGTAGTGGGAAGATAAAGCAGATGCTGCTTTCATCTCGGGGGACCAGAAAGAAGAAAGGGTGCTGGAACCAGAGGGTAGCCACCACTTTCAATAGCATTAAGTAACGACTTACCTCCTGCAGCTAAGCTCCACCTCCTAAAAGTTCCACGCCCTCTAAGCTAAGGGAGAAAGAATTAAAACATAGCCTCTGTGAACATTTCAAAATCGAACCATGTCATTTAATGTTATTGTAAGAGAATCTAGCAAGAGCAGGCAGGTTATTCATGTCTACCTGCATCTAAACCTCCAAAGGGAATTCTCCCAGACTAACATCTAGTATCTATCAAGACTTTCAATTTAACACATCCTATTGACTTCACTGCTCTGATTTTCCAGAATGCTAAGAATTCTAGTTCCTTGGTTGTCTGTCCTTCAAGTACTAGACAGATCTACTCTCAGATTCTTCTCAAAATCAGAATAGGAGCTCTGAAACTTGCATGGGTCTCACGGTGTTCCTGCAATCATCAAATGAAAAATACTTCCAGTCAAGAGCTAATGATGTTCAAGCATGAAGACCTGAGTTCTGAGTCCCAGCACTCACTCAGCTATGGTGGTGTAAGCCTATATCCCCAGTGCTGGTGGAGGTTCAGTGAGAGACCTTGTCTCAAAAAATAGGGTACAGAGTAAGTAAAAGAATGACAGAAGATGCCTGATGTTAACTTCTGGTTTCTAGAAATGTACACCATACCACACTGACTTACACACTCTACACACACACACACACACACACACACACACACACACACACACCCCACAAGATGTGATTCAAGTTTGTTAGAATTAGAAATTTCAGTTATTCTTCTATCTTAACCTTACTCTCATTTTAAAAAAAAATCTGATTACAAAGTAATATAGAAGGGAGTATGAGCAATGATGTTACCTAATAACAAAGTATATTTTAATAACCGTGAGCACATCATTACCATGGACAATGTGTGACATAAAGCAGGCATCTAAAAATGCTGAAAAGAAGATAGACGGAAAGTAAGTCACCCAGCACAAACACTGCAGCCTCTGCTTTTGCTTTAGTGGTCCTTATGGAGCATCCATGGTCTATATAAAGTCTTCTTAGTACACTGGATTTCCCATCATTCTCTTGGTTATTGACCCGTTCCCTGTGAGTGCTGATTTGTCTCCCACCTTCCCTACTTGCATCCAAGACTCGGGTTTCTGACTGCTAGTGCAGCATTGCATCAGTCATCCAAACATTCCTCAGGGTCTGGGTGCCTATCTCTCCCCAGGTAGTCCCCTCAGTGCTTTCGCTGAAGAAACATGGTAGTTCCAAGTGGTGTAAGAGGAACTGTAGTCACAAGGGAAAGAAGACCCTTCCGTAGCTTTGCCTGGAGCCTGGAGTGACACACCAGCTCTTGAATTTCTAACCTTATAAAGCTGTCTGTGGAATTTCTAGGCAGGATCACCTCTGCTGTACAAGTTCAGCTGAATGGGACCTTGGTAGCATCTACAGGGATACTCACCAGCTGCTCAGTTGCTTTGATTTTTTCAAAATATTATTGAGTCAATATGCCTTCTAAGAGCATGATACTTGGCAGAGAATAAACTCTTAATCCATTTTGAAGAATGAATGAGTGAGTGAATGAATGAATGAATGAATGAATGAGTTAATGAAGTGCAGAAGATGCATCTACAAATGTAGAATCAGTGTTTCAGGTACAGTGGTAACCTGAAAATTACCAGGCTCTTGTTCCAAATACCGCATCCATTCATCATTCCTCTCGCTATTATCAAATCTTTTTCTGTCAATGACCTAAATGCACTCTTCTTCTTTATGCCTTTACACAATAAATTCAGAAATCTGTCAAGGCTTAGTACCCCATGTTCTCTGTGACAGGGATTTGTGAGAAAATGTAGCGGACTTCCTTCAAGTTCTGACAGCAAATCCTGTGGAGACTTACAGGAAAATTGGCATTTCCATCAAAAGTTAAAGGAACAAAAGAAAGAGGTGGACATATTTTGTTTTTATAGCAGGGGTGAAGTAGCATACGCACACTGCACAGGCATTATGCTTTTTAGGTTAAAACAAAACAAACTGATTGGGAACCATGTCTATTTTTAAGGACACAAATCTTCTGCTGGGGTCTCGGTTTTATTCTCTGCTGGTTATAGAATAGCAGTAGCACTGTATTTTATGCCTCAGAATAGTCTTTTGAAAGTGAATACATGAAGTGATCATGTTCATTAAACGAAAGTCTCATAGAATAGGAGCAGATATTATTAAATGGATGCCGTCCTGTGGTTTGGCTCTCTATTACTCCGTTTTCTAGTGCTAGAGAGCAGACACTGAGGTAGAGATGAATATACACACTGAGACCTGACCTTCGGTTCTAGAGATCTGGCTCAAGGGTAAGGGAGCTTGCTGTATAAGTATGAGGATCTGAGTTCAAATCCCCAGCACCTACATCAAAGCTATGTGTGGCCCTGAATGCCTTACAGCAGTGCTCAGGAGAAGGCTGTACAATCAAGCCATAGCTACAAATTAGGCATAGCTAGCTTCCTGTTTATACACATAAAGGTTTATCAGGACACAGCTACACTCATTAGTGTGCATGTTTTCTGTGGCTATTCTGATGCTTACAGCTGAACTAACTGCCTGAGAGGGTAGCAATGTTTGCAGAAATTTTTGACCAGTGTCCTAGGATCATGCTGTTTTATAGCCCTTCTCTCTTGTATGTGTGTGTGTGTGTGGGGGGGCGGGTTGTGCAAGTGTCCCCAGTTATCTGGGGCAACTCAAGTCTTCAGGTACAAGCAAAAAGAATTTTGCTAAAATGACTCCAATAGGCAACTGTACCTAAGAGTTCCTGACCTTGCTTCTCTTGTGGACAGACATTCCCTTAATGGTGTCTAAGTCCGAATCCATCATTTTCAGCCACCTTGAAATATGAGAAGTACCAATCTTGGAAACTGGTAAATGCAGCCCTGCTTATAAAAAGATTTCCTTATTTTTATTTTATGTGTATGGGTGTTTGCCTGTGTGTATGTCTGTGTTCCCACTGGTATTTTCAGGACCTGCTTACGATCCTGATGGTGGCAGCCTCTCCATAGCTCTCTGGTGTGTCCCTCTCTGATTCCCCAGCACCAATGCTGCTTAAGCTCTATCTCAGCCTCCACTTCTCACGTTCCCTAACCATCTCTAAAGATGTGACTCCCTCATCTTCCTTTCCCATGACTGACATGTAACCAGGGAAACTATCACTCCCCCCACCACCACCACACACACATACTTTTCAGCAGGTATTGCCTGCCTTTGATGGTTGTCTCTCAAGTGCCAAACAGGTCTGATCCTACTTAGCTTCCAAGGTCAGATGAGATTGGCACATTAAGAGAGGTCAGTCATAGATGAAATGGTTCTTTCTTGCTTTTAACATGAAATAGTTCTCTCTTGTTTTTAAAGAATTGTGTGTGTGTGTGTGTGTGTGTGTGTGTGTGTGTGTCTGTCTGTGTGTGTGTGTGTGTGTGTGTGTGTCTGTGTGTGTGTGTGTGTGTGTGTGTGTGTCTGTGTGTGTGTGTTACCTGTAGAGCATTCACACATTACCTCAGAGGAGGACATTGGATCCCCTGTAGCTAGAGTTATAGATGGTCGAGTCACCATGTGTGTCCTAGGAATAGAACCTAGTGCATTTAAGTAAATGCACTTAACCACTGAACCATCTCTCTAGCCCCTAGTAAAAGAGAATTTTCTTAGAGGCATTTTCTCATGTTTTAGAAACATGACAATGCTCTAAACACGTTGCTGAAACTTTCCACTTTATTTTGAAACTGGTCAATATCCTGTGAATATTTTCCTATCTCTCTGCATACAGACCTGTACTAACTTTTTCAGTGTCTGCATAGTACTCCACCATATAGGGCCTCATAGTATGATGTCTTAGTCACAGCTCTATGGCTGTGAAGAGGCATGGTGACCGAGGCAACTTTTATAAAAGAAAGTATTTAATTGGGGTCTTGTTTACAATTTCAGATTACTCCATTATCATCATGGTGGGGGTGTGGCAAGAGCGTAGCAGCATTTGTGACACTGGATCAGTAGCTGAGTGCTATGTCCTGATCTGCAGACAGAAAGAGAAAGAGTGGGCTTGCATGGGATTGTGAAACCTCAATGCCATTGATCCCCAGGGACATGCTTCCTCTAACAAGGCCATACCTCCCAATCCTTCTAATCCTTTCAAACAGTTCCAGTCCCTCATGACTACACATTCAAATATATGAGCTTCTGGGGAGCATTCTTGCTCAAAGCACCAAATATACACATCAGTGTCCCTATTAATGAAATCATATTTTTGTAAGTTTTCCCTACCTCTCTTGGTGCTGTGGTAAATATACTCATGCATACTGATTCACTATTTTTTTTTCCAGGTAGATAAATCTAAAAGTATAATTACTGGTCAGGGCACACACTTCATTTTATTCTGATAGTAGTGAAGTGCTATTTTAATTAACACTGCTAATAATTAATTGGTTTTTTTCTTCTTCTACCTAATCAGCAATATAAACAAATATCAATCATTTTAAGCTTTGATGATAAAAACCAAGGTGGTATGTCATCTTTTTTCCCCCCTCACATAAACTCAGTCCAATTCAGCAGCTGCATTTTGAGCAACTGCCAACTATAAGGTACCACACTGGGAAGGAGACACAGCTTTGCCTATCCCTGAGAACATAGAGACCATGAAGAGTTGGCAGGGGTTAGGAGAAATAATTAAGGAAGGTCTGAGACTGTGGCAGCTCCCACTGTGGCTTTGCTCTTTATCAGCTAAATTGGTTTATACCACCTAGCAGAGGCCCCGTTTCCCTCCTTTGAAAATAGAGCTGATTGTGGATGAATTAGATCACAAATGGCACTTCTTTCCACTGTTGAAGGGACCTCCAGAGTCCTGGGACTTAGAGGACCAGGCTGTCATTGTGGAAAAGGCAGGTGGAGATGAGATGGTCAGAGTTGCAGTTGGGAGGAGCTGGAGCAGAGACACAGGGCATTGTGTGCATGGAGAGGCTGGGATGTGGAAGGTGAAGAGCAAGGGTAGATGGTACTTATCTCCCTCCTTGTACACAAAAGAGGGATTTGATTGCACTGGAGGAGAAAACGCCCCCTGAAATATCATCGGAAGACCAATTTTAAACGGCATTCTGTGAGTGACCCTCAAGCCACAATAAGGCAAAATATCAATGGCCATTTACCAAGCCACAAATAAAGGTGCAGACCAGTCCCTGTGCTTGGGTGTCAATGTTACCTTTCTGTTAATAAATCTCTGGTACGCACAAGCCTTTGTCAGCACTGGGTTTCTCATGGATAATAAGTAAGATTTATCATAAAATTATTCAGCATTTGTTCTAGTTTGACAGTACTATTGTCAGTATTTTTGTGGTATTTGTACATAGTAAAAGGAAGTCTGAGTCTTCGTCCCTGAGACATACTTGAGAATTTTGCTGATAAACTGAGCCTCTGCAGGGCAGAGATCACACATTATTCATCCTTGTCTCCCTCAGGACAGCTGATCCAGGGCACAAAATTCAGCAACCCCTTCAAAAAAAAAAAAAAGGCTCACGGAAGTAAATAAAGTCCTCTGAGTTTTGGGTAAGAATACATCCAAAAGAGAAGCTGAATTAAAGTCTTGTGCAGACTCAAAAAAGGATTTCAAATTGCTCAACTAAAGCAATTTTTGATAAAATAAAATAAAAGCACTGATCAGAATCACAAAACACAATGAAACTGGGTCAGGGGAAATTTCTATGTTACTAAAGTACTTATCAGGCAGACATGAGGAGTTCAGGTTCTTAGAACCCACAAGGTCCAGCTCATTAGCACATGTCTGTCACCCCTAGTTCTGGGGGACAGAGAACAGGTTGAGTTCTGGTGCTCACAGCCAGTCAGTTTAGGCAACCAGTGGGATCAAGAAGAGACCCTGCCTCAAAAGACAAGATGGAGAGCAATAATGAAGGAGACGTAACATTGGCTTCCAGATTCCACATGCACATGCATGAACTTGTATTCTCATGCATATATGCACACAGATATGCACAATTATATATTATGCATAAACACTTACACACATATACATTTTACACACATACACACACACACACACACAAGTCATGATGAAATCATAGACATAACAGAAAGGTCAATGAGTAAAATCATGCTATTGATATACATTAGAGAAGATATTGTACAACATAAACCACATTATATATATTTTAAATGAAGTTTACTTATTTCATTAAAATGTAATTTTCAGATACCTCACTTCTCTTATTAGCAAGAGCAACACACATACACATACCACTCACATCTTACCAACCCAGTACAAATTACCCATCATATTCAGCATTCTTTTCTCCCCCAACATTTGACAGGGGAATGAAAACAGATTGTTGAACCCACTTTCATTTTTTTTTAAAGAAATCTAGAGCAGCAGTGCTTTGTGAGAAAAAAAAACCATTTCCACTTATGAAGAGATGTTTTCCCTGAAGGAAAGTGAACACTGTGTTCAAAGCCTTGACTTCCTTACAGAAAGCGCAACTTCATTTCTCCCATGTTGATAACCTCCAGATTCGAATTCTTTCAACTACAGGGAGATGCTGAGGCTGAGCCCATCACAAATTAACCAGAGGATATGTGGTGAACGCGCAGAAGTAACCGTTGTTTGTTTTTAAATGATGGTGAACACAGACAGAACTTCAGGGAAAGACATATTAACCAGTCAAATCAATAGAACTTCCATGTAAATACAGCAGTCACGTGAAGCCAAGGAGCCCAGGGATGTTCAGTTCCTCAGACAATTTCTAAAATAAAAGCTACCTCTCTCACATACAGAAACCAGCCTTATCTGATAAAATTTCCTAATAGGATTTACCTAGGAAGCTTGCAGCATGATGTATTATGGGAGATGATAACAGATGTGCTCAGAAGAGTAATACATCCACAGACGTGCACATATGTATGTTTATGTGTACATGTGTATGCACGGATGTGGATATGTATGTGGATGGGCAGATGTGCATGCATGTGTGTCCATGTGCCTGTAGAGTGGAGAGGTTGGTGTCAGGTGCTTTTTCTCTTGCTCTCTGCCTTTAGTTCTGAAAAAGGCTCTCTTGTGGAACCTGGAGCTTGCTAACTCAGCTAGGTGGGCTAGCCAGTGACACTTGAGACCTGTCTATCTCTGTTTTTCCCAGTCTGGGATTACAGAAGTATGCCTTTGTGCCTGACTTTTATCTGCATGCTAGGGAATTGAGCCCACATCTTTATGCTTATACAACTAACCCTTTACAGATCAAGCCATTTCTCCAGCCTAGGGCATTCTTTCTGCTCAAGTGCTCTCGGCCTTGCATATTAGGAATGGTTGGACTGCACTTTCTCCAAAAGCCAAAACCAACATTTTGGTCAGGTGGTGTCTTTCCTGGAAGGTCTGATAGGGAATGGTAGACTGTTGGTCCCCGTGGCTGTATCAATGAAACCTTGTTGCTTTTCTGTTTGAGGGTTGGAGGGTGGGATTAGGATAGTCTTGGAAGATACCCTCTTCCAAGTCTGCAAGGTGATTGGAATTGTCTCATGCTGTGAGCCTCTCTGTCTCTAGACAGAGGTGTAGCCGTCTTCAAGTGCCTCGGTGATTGCATTAGGCTCATCTGATTAAAATCCCTTTTGATTAACTCAGACCCAATCAATTAATCGCCTTAGTCACATCTATCAGGGTCTTTTTTTGCTAGGTGACAAAACATTATCTTGGACATGATATGGAAGCCCGATCAGGAGTCCTGGTGGAAACCTTGGTGGTGGGAGGCAGGAGCTCATCTTGGAATTCTGCCTTGCACAGGTGTGATCACACCAGGCCCTGTCTTATCCTGTGATATGAAGTCGGTTCATTTCCTTGTTTCTCGTAATTAGCTTGCAGCATAAAATCATAGTCCCTTGACATTTGAGCCTTGGTGTCAGCCAGCTTGAGCTTGAACACCAGCTCCGTGCAGTGTCTAGGTATACGTGAAAAAGTGAAAGACTCTTTGGGTAGAATGTTCGTTTTTCTCATGTTAGTTGCCCTGTGTCATCGATGTATAAGGAATGATTTGTGTGTGATGTGGCTTTTACAATTACTTATGAAAACCTGGGGAATTATAAAAAAAAAAGACCCCAAGAATAAAACCTGCTGTGTAGGAATGCACAAAACTCTGGCCTCTTCATGTACGATGTGTGTCATCCATCCAAGGGGTGCCATGACTCTCCTTCTGACTTTAGGTTATCCTCCTTCCACACTTTACAAGATACTTCCACAGGAGTGGTCCATATTTATTACAAAATGTGTAGTCTTTAGTTTTTTAATGTGTGTCATATAGTTCTTATTAGTGATCGACTTCTATGTTATAGATGACATTTTTGTTTTTGTTTTTGTTTTTTACCCTTAACAACTCCTGTCAGGAATGAAATCATGTCCTTCCAAAATGGTATGGGAAGCCCTATCCCTCTGCAGCTTAGAATGCGACTTTATTTTGAAATAAGGTCTTTAGGGAGATAATTAAAATGAAAGCTTTAAGGTGGGCCTAAATGTTCATGATAAAATTAACACCAGTGAATTTTGAGCACATCTAAATATCAGCAAGGGTTAAATGCTGCCCTATGATCTGCAGACATAGCCCATAGGCTTTCAGCAATGGCTGGCAGGATTACAAACTCATGAAAACTGCCTCTTTCAAGCACTCCAAAGACTCCACAAAAGAAAGAATACAGACACTAAATACCAGGCTATCTACAGCATTCACCTGCTTATATTAATAGGAAATGTTGCTTACTTGAAGAACATCATCACCACTTTCAACCCTCTGGTTCACTGATCCCTGTTTAAGCTTAAGGAAAAGCCACCCAGCTGGCTGCTACACAGTTGTTTTGTTTGTTCATGACAAGATCTCATGGTCCCCAATCTGACTTCAAACATACTCTGTAGTTAAGGATGATTGTGAACTCTTTTTTTTTTTAAGCATTTGTCACTCTTTTTTTTTTTTAAAGATTTATTTATTTATTATGTCTAAGTACACTGTAGCTGTCTTCAGACACACCAGAGAGGCCATCAGATCTCATTACAGATGGTTGTGAGCCACCATGTGTTTGCTGGGATTTGAACTCAGGACCTTTGGAAGAGCAGTCAGTGCTCTTAACCGCTGAGCCATCTCTCCAGCCCGATTGTGGACTCTTGATGGTCCTCACTCCAACTCCTGAGTGCTGAGATTACCAAATGCCCTGCCATGCCTGCTTTTATGCAATACTAGAGACTGACCCCAGTGCTTTGTGACTGCTAGAAGAGCAGCCTACCCACTGAGTCCACTCCCAGATCCACACCTGCCATTTGAGAGGGAGCTGGCAAGGTGGGAGAGAAGGGGCCATCTTCAACTGGGCCACCTAAGCCCTGAATTTGAAGTCTCCAGAGTTCGTGTTGAAGGCTGGTGAGGGTGCTGGGTTGAACAGGTATCTGGAGATGGTTGAGCTACGCATGTGCTCAAATATGAATATCCAAGAGTCTGATTCTCTGCAATGTCAGAGAGCTAAGTCAGCAGACAGTCAAAGAAACGAGATGTTCTTAAGCTAGTAGTTACTAGCCAGCACCCATAATTCCTGGTATTATAGAGAGATATTATAGAGAGAAGAAGGTAGACTTCTTGGGACCTAAGACTTAGCACAAATCCCCAAACTGCTGTTCATTATGTGAACAATAGTGATCACTTTGTGTGCATACATGGGGCATATGTGCACTTGTACCTATGTGAACCTCAGGTCATTCTTTCAAGACCTGCTCACTTTTGTTTGTTTGTTTGTTTGTTTGTTTGTTTGTTTTTTCCTTGAGACAACAGCTCTTTCACATGTACCTGTGACTCACCAGTTATATGAGGCTAACTGCCACCCTATGGCTAGTCTCTACCCTCAACTCCTATTTCCCCCAGACCCCTGATTTAAACCACCCAGATTATAGGTGTATAGGTACATATTCCAGCAGATTTCATCCAGAGTGATGACCTCCAGCCACCACATAAAGTAGTTCCATGTATGAGCATGTGCATGCACACACACTCACACTCCACCCCCCCACACACACACAAACGTGCACGAATACTCACACACACACACCATCATCACCATCATCATCACCACCACCATTACCAAACCTCAGTGCATCACACAGCTTTATTCTCTTTCCCAGACTTCTCTCCACTCCTGACATGCAATCTACTCATGACTTCATGCATGTATGCCAATTCTTCAATGCCGGCTCCACAGCAGCGTTTATTTATATAAATATAATAAACACCTTGGTTTATTAACCCATACATTCCCAGAGCCTAAAAAAAATGTACCTGGCTCAAATGGAAAACTTTCCAAATATTTATTGAGTAAATGAACGAAAGTCTTCACCTTTAACTGTATAAAGAAGCCCAGAAGTTTTGAAATCACAATTTGTACTTTAGTGCCTCATTGCAAATTTGTAATCTTATTTTGCTTCCCATAGAAAATCCCTAAAGGTATTGTGAGTATGTGTGTGTGCTTGTGCATGTATGTGTGTGTATGTGTGTGTGTGTGTGTGTGTGTGTGAGAGAGAGAGAGAGAGAGAGAGAGACAGACAGACAGACAGACAGACAGACACAGAGACACAGAGAGAGACACGCAGAGAGAAACAGAGAGACTGAGAGAGGAAGGGATGGAAGGTAAAGGGAGAAATATTGAAATATTGGCTGATGGGTGGGTGGGGAGATAGTACAAAGCATATTCTGGTTACATCTATTCAAAAAAGCACTTAGTCCATTGCCTGTGAGATTAAGAGGAACAAGGGCTGCTGTTCGCCCACGTGTCCACACCTGCCAAGCTGCTCCAAACCATTTTGCAATTTGCCCAGCAGGTTTGGAACGGGTACAATAATGGCTGGATACTCTTACCTTGTCACAACTCAAAAGTGACATGCTATTTTTCTGTGTACCAATTTTCCACCCTAGGAGTCTTTATGAGTAGTGGATTAAGTGGCGAGAAAATGGCTCTGATGTAAATGCTGAGGCTTGTTACTCAAACAGGACACAGTTGAGACTTTCACTTAAGGAACATGGGGAGAGAGTGACGGATCAGATCACGAGTTACTTAAGGGCTTAATTTTCTGGCTTTATTCCTTCACAGATGTCTTGTTGAACAAAGTCTTTAAGTCTTGAGTGATCAGATAGTAAATCGTTTGTGTTGGGGACAGTGAATAGTAGTTGAGATTCGGTGTCTGCCATCTTTCCCAATCTCTCATTCTGGCAGTCAGATTTATAATTGTCCAGGCTGATCCTGGGGTGATTAAGTGTGGGTCCTGTGCTGGGCCCTGTGGTGATGGGATCTACAAATGCAAAAGATTAAATCCATCGCACATTCATCTGGAAGACATTGTTCTCCTGGGGAAGCCAAAAGTTGAGCCTTATGAGAAGAGAAGAAATTTTCCAGCCCAAATCCAAGGATAAGGAGGCAGAGTTGAGATTAACAGGCCTCCTCTGTTCATCTGAGAGGGTGGGTAGCTCTGATTATGAATATTGTGTGGTGAGAAGGTGGGGAAATCCAGGAGGAATCCTCTTATGCTGAGGTATTTGGGCTGTAGCCTGTAGACAGCATCCTAGAAGGGCATTAAAGTGGAGGTTGACTTAGACACCTCTCTGGAGCACAAGAGGGAGGCTGGTTTGGGGGCTGTGGCAAGATATCGGAGACGAAATCCTAGCAACAAAAGTTGACAAGAAACTCAGAGAGCATGGGACAAGTTAGATGTAGGAAGTTCCTTACGTGCTGATAATGTGATCGAAGAAGCTGTTCCCTCCGGTACTCAGTCCCCATTCTGCGGCACAATGGGAGTGAAGCAGAACCAAGTGGCCAGAGTTGTTCACGGTCTGCACGCCTTCTGAATCTGCCTCCATCTTCTCTGTGGGAAACCTGGAAAAAGAGATGCACCCCAGCCAAGTGTGGAAAGTAAGCTCATGGAAAGAGTTCATATTGAGCCCTTAGGTCGTCATCTATGAAGCCCTGTTGTGTTGGAGACAGCACTGTCCCTCGGGTTGTGGACAAGCCATTGTATCACATGTGTATAATGCAGAGGGGTGACACTTTGGTGCAGTAATCCAAGTGACACAGGAGCATGTCTAGTGGACTATGCATTTGTCTTATGTCATGTTAATAGTAACCTGTGTCTGTGGTGATAGCTCTTGATACTCTGTTCTAAAGCCACTCCAACATGTTTGCAGTTACCTAGTGAGGCAGGAAATCCAAGAGGGCAGCCAGGTAACAGTAGCCCTGACATTGCTTTTATTCTTCAAACTCAGACTTCTACTCAAAGCCTTAGGTTTATGCAGTCTGTCACATCTCAGAGAAATAATCTATCACGTCCAATCCCCAAACCTTTAGTTTGGCCAACCTGTCTTCCTGCAGCTAGCTAGCTGAGGTTCATATCCTAGCTGGGTCCTCATGAATTAAGGAGACAGAACTCTTCAGAGAAAGCTCCATACCCATTGTTGGTATGGAATAAATATATGCATTCTCCACTCCTCCCCTGCATTCAATGTCTAACTCTGCCTCTTATGGCACTGAGATGTCTGGGCTTTGGGGAGTGCTTAGATCGGGCCATGAGGTAGACATAGAGAATGGGGGAGATCTCTCTGCTATGTATAGGCAAAATAAGATAACAGTTGTCTACAAACCAGGTCAAGATTGACTTCTAGAAAAGAGCAAGCAACAGTAGGAATATACAAGTGGCTGTTTAAGAGCTGGCTGAAGGATGGACCATGGGACTCTTCCCAGGATCATATGAAGGCAAGGTCCTCTGTGAGATCAAAGTGGGGTTTTTTTGTTTGCTTGTTTGTTTTTGTTTTTGTCTTGTTTTGTTTTGTTTTGCCTCTTGATTTCTCCAGAAGAGGTAGAATCTGCTGAAAGGAGAATTTGATGCAATTCAACCTGCATATTCAGGCGTCTGTGATGTTCCAAACCCTGTGTCCCAGGCTGACAGCATGGAAATGAATCCAGCAGCTCCTGCTCGTAAGAGCTCTGGGTCTGGGAGGGGGTGGACACACTGACGCCTGCCTAAAATAAACTGAGGAGCACGAGAGAAAGAATGAAGAGAGCTCAGATGTGGTGATTGATTCTGCAGGATCAATGGGGCAGTTCAGATGTGTTTGCATGTGTGTGGACAGACAGACAGACACACACACACACACACACACACACACACACACACACAGAGAGAGAGAGAGAGAGAGAGAGAGAGAGAGAGAGAGAGGTGATATCTGAACAAGACCTTCAAGAATATGTGGGACTTTATCTGGACACAAAAGATGTACAAGGAATGGTTGGAAAGGAGGCATATTTTTGGCAGAGGACATGGGTGAGCTCTTTGTGCCAGGCTCATCAAATCCTCTTTGCTGCAATACACAATGGATGAATCAGCAAAACATGCCTTGGGTCTAAGTGCCTCACTTCACAGATGAGAGCACTGAGGTCCAGAGAGGGGATTCAGTTTGATCAAGGTCACAGGAGGAAAGTCCACTGAGGATTTCTGACAACTTGGTTCTGTGCTGTCCTTTTTGTTGAACTTGAAGAACAAAGAAATGGAGTTTATACATTGTCCCCCTCAGATCTCTGGGGCCAATGATGGCAAAACCTCTGTTTTCCCTTCCCACTCACCTCAGAGCAGTAAGGCCTACCTATAGTTATATTTATTACTACAACAGAAGCGGAAAAAAAAGATTCACATCTTAGGAATCATCTCTTTTGTTTGTTTGTTTGTGTTTGATTCAAACTTTTCTATCCTTGGTAGAACTTGTTTCCAGTGCTCCTGTGGCCACCTCCAACTTTTGTGTGAACTAAGGGTAATTTTTGTTTGATATCTAATGATTATTTTTAGTAGATTTATATTTATGTATGTATACATGGCATATGTTCCTGTGTGCATATGTGTTCACGTGCATGCATGCCCACAGATGTGATTGCCCACGGAAGCCAGAAGAGGGCATCAAATGCTACAGGTAAAGTTACAGGTCAACTATGAGCCACTTGTGGGTACTTCAGGGTCAGTGAGAGACCCTGCCTTAAATATAAGGTGGAGAGCAATAGAAGACCCATTGTGGTCTCCTCTGGACTCTATATATGCTGTACAGATGTGCACACACTAAATACAGACAAACCCTCCCAACACATTTGCAAACACAAGAATTGCATTCCCTTGCAGGTAAAAGAGTTCAGGCTATTTGCTAGAGGTGTTCAAACTAGGAGCTCCCAGGTACCAGTGTCCTTAAGATTAATGGAGAGGCTTGTGATCTGCATGGCAAACAAAAGACAAGTAATTGTGCTATCCTTGTAGCCCTTGGCAGAGCCTTCTGATTCTACGGCTCCTGGCAACAAATGCTGTTTTGCTAAGTGGCAATTAATGTTTGCAGGAGGGAGGGGATGGCAAAAGAGGAGGAGAGATACTATAAATCTCCCCACAATGGCTTCTGAGTCACCTACTGAGCCAAAGGATAAAAAGGTGTGGGGGGTGGGGATTACTAGACAGCTACATTGCAAACTCACTCACTAAAGGTGATCTTAGACTGCTTCATTCAGACAGATGAGAGCCAGGGTCTGAAGATGAAAAAGAAATGTTTTCTCCTCCTGAGAATCCTTTGGTCCCGTGAGAATCACAGAAATAGGTCATTTTAGTATGGTGTTGCAATGATATCTAAGTTGAACATATATCTGATTGTCACAACTCTAGAATAAGGTGAGAGATGTGACAACAGGCTCAAGGGGTATCAAGGATGCTCTAAATATCCTATAGTGAATGTGACCACCTCTACAATAAAAAAGACTGGGGCTCAAACATCAACAGTAGTAAAGCTGAGAGACTGATAATATAGGGCTATTATGCCACATCTGACTAGGCACTCAAAACTTTATATTACCATATTTAGCTATCAGTAAAATGCTACAATCAAGTTGCTGTTTTCCCCCATTTTACAGATGGTCTCTGTTATCTTACCCAGGATCACACAGTATAAATCCCAACCAGGCACTGCTCCCAAGTCTGTGTGCCCAACCCATCAACTGCCAGTCCTCTCTTGTTTTTCTTTATAAATGGCAGCCATGATTAGCAGCTCTGTCCTTCTCAAAGTAATTATGAGCATAACATTGAGAGAGACTAGCTTTGTGCAAGCAATAGAATGAGCTGAACAACACCAATGTGATGTGTGTGCCAAAGGAATAAACACTGGACCTCAATTCACTTCACTCATGAAAAACAGAGACTTTAGAATCCCCTTTGATTCAAAACCCCTTCATGGTCCCCTTTGGCTCTAGACAGGAGGGCTGGTAGGCTGAGTGACTGCCAGATAATGCTCCCACCAATGGATTCTCTGAGTTCATTTTCTTCTAACCGATTATATAGGTGGTTTGAATCTCTCGAATCTCCATTTCTCATCCCAGAATGATGATAACTTGATCAGAAGACTTGGGCAAGATTTTGCATTTTTACATCCTAATGTCCTCATCTTCTCAGTTAGGAATAACGACACTTGCTTTTCCTAAAAAAAAAATTAAAAAAATCTTGTGTTGAAGGTAATCCAGTCCTGCAAAAACCCCTCTCCTTAGGTTGTATAGGGACCCCATTGAAAATTGAGAGGGGGACACTTGAGAATATCTGAAATGCCACTGGGGCTAAGTTCAACAATGATTATTAATGATAACTACTTAGGAGATAGAAGCAGGGGACTTGGTTCCAAGAACCCACTGAAGAGAGATGAGATGAGCGATTCGCTCAAGTACCATTCCCCTCTCTGGCTGTTCGTGGGGCAACATCATCTTGCTAATCTTTGGCTTTGCATATTCCTCTGGACTTTTGCCAAAGAAAGTGGCTAAGAATAAGTTCAGGGATCGGTGTTCTCCATGTCTTTACTATCAAGGATCAAGGACCTGGGTTGCTGGGTGACATTTGGGAGATGTTGGTTTCCCCTCACTTTGGAAACCTTGACAGAACATGGATCCATTTTGAGATGACCCTAGAGCCAGCTAGTTGACTGGACTGGGGTAGCAGAACTTGGCCGTTGAAGGGGAGGGTGATGGGTGCTGGCGTGACTTCCCCCAAATCTAACAAGTACAAGAGATGTCCAAGAACTGTTGGGATAAGTAGAGACTAGAAATCCTGCCCTCTTGCTTGATGGGTTCAAATGTTGTCAGAATAGCTCTCTCCATGACCCAGGAGCCCACACAGGCCTCTGGTGATTTTCACATAACTACTGCTGTTAGAGTCTCACTGCTTTTCAGGCCTCATTGCAACACTGAATTTTCCAAGGGTGGGTCTTCTTAGGTAAGACCCAAGTAAACTCAGGATAATTGTTTCTTGCCTCCTATCACTTCTCCAGCTTCTGTTGTCTCGTCTGTTTTCTCACTATTATGGATCTGTATTGAAGCAGTTTGTCAGGACACGTCTAAGCTGCAGTCAAATTTTTCCATTAACCATTCCAAAGAGCTTACTAGTGTTTTGTTTTGTTCTTTTCTTATCGCATATCTGAGCTCATTGCCCCAAAGTAATTGCTCCACATCAGCCAAACATGTCCTTGCACTGTGCCCAGGCTACATTTCTTCTGGAAGCTCACATCTGGCCCCACCTTTGGCAACTTTCTCTAAGACGGAGCCTAAGTAGTGTTTCCTTTGGGTGGGTTTCTCTGAACTCCTCTACTTACCTACCCTCAAATACACAGACTGCTCACACACCATCACAGTGCTTCGATGATAGACTTAGGACACTGAGTAATCTTTCCTTCTTTTCCCCCAACGATTCTTCCCTCATCCCACCCTCTCTCCAAAGGCTTGATTAGTAATTTTTTTGTAGCACCCTCATGGTCTAACAACCATTGCAATATCAGGTCATCAGAATCCCTCTGATAACCCTATGGAAATAATGTTGTACAGTTCCATCTAATTTTGCAAATGACCGATGGAGGGGTTAAGTGACTTGCTGCACAGTACATAGGTACTTCTAGGTGGGACTGATATTTGAGACCTGCTAAGTGCATAATGTCTAATCATTGTAGTTTTGCTGAAGATAATGTCATGCCCCCAGGTCATCAATAGAATTAGGACCAGGAAAAAGTGTGTGTGTGTGCACAAGAAAATATGGGGGACAAGGCAAAATCTCATAAGGTAAAGATTTTAATCTTCCTTTATAAGCCAAACATGTTTCTCAACATCTTTCTGAACTCTCTCAGTGATCAATGATTAGATGGATAAAAATGGTGTTATAGGTGACCGTGGTGCCAGGTTCGGATGCTTTTGGGAAAGGTTATTCTCTACCAGGTCTATAAACAGGACCTTGAATTACTTACATGTGGTTCATATACAGGGTTTAGGGTCCAGGAGATTTGAGTAAACATCTCAGCCCTGCCTAACTGTGTAGAACTTACTTGTAATCTTTGATTTCTAGGTTCCAGACTTGTGCCATGAGGACAATCTTTGTTTTACCTCTGTATTAGTCAGGACTGGTGAGGTTACACTGCAAAAACATGTGTCTCAGTGGCTCTGGTAAAAGTTTGCCTTTTGCTCAAGTTCACATTCAGAGGAAGACAGCAGAGCGAGTTCTATGTTGTGATTACTCAGGGATACGGTTTGATAGAGGCTCTGTCTATACCAGGTGTACTCTACTCAGTAACTTTCGAGCCAGATGATTCTTTGTTCTAGATGCTGATGTACAATGTAGGAGAGTGTGTAGACTCTCTAAAGTATCTCTTCTTCCATTTGTAACAACCAAAATTATCCACAGATTGCCCATGTTCTCGGGGATGCCAAAGCAACTGCTGATTGACGTCACTGATTTAGACAGACGTACACACCCATGATTGGCACAGATGAATGGAAGAAAGGCTGAACTCACATACATTGGCGATGAAATCCTTCTACACAAACATGCCATACTTGCTTTCCCTCACTGTGGGTTGAGAGAGCCAGTCATGTGCTCATAATAACTTCACAGAGGTAGGACTTATAATTTTAACATGAATCATGAAGAGAGAGACCTGAAATATGTGTCATTGGGCCTCATAGACAATAATCTGAAATCAAAGAATGCATGTACAGTGTTTAACACAGTCCATATCAGTTCAGCAAAGGCCACTCTTTGGGAACTGATAATATCAGAGTACAATGCAGGACCATCCATCTGGTTCCCTTAGGGAGGATGAAGAATTGTGGATCAAAACAGTGGTATAGAATTCTCCTCACAATTGGGCCACACTTCTTACCCAATGGTGATAGAGTTTGATAAGTTCGTGTTTACTTCAACAGTGTCCTTATTAATATCACATGGGTACCCTCCAGGCATGGTATAGCCATTGCTATTTTGAAAGCAAAGCAGCCCTGGTGATTATAACACGTGATTCTTCTAAACTAGGACCCATCTGCCTTGTCTAGTAGACTGAGGATGGCCAAGAGAGTTTTCAGATATTCACCTTGCTTTCTAGCCATCACAAACTTCTTCCTGTCCACTCCTATATGTTGCAGCAAATTCCAACCCCAATAATCACACACACACACACACACACACACACACACACACACACACGGGCAGATCCAGCACTATATTAACTTATTTTCCAGCCATGAGACACTTTGTGACTTGTAGTTTCTCCTGGCCACCTGGTTCTATTCCATCTTCAATTCTTCTCCTCCTTTTCCATCCTCTCTCCCATTTCTCTCTCTCTCTCTCTCTCTCTCTCTCTCTCTCTCTCTCTCTTCTCTCTCTCTCTCTCTCTCCCTGCCCTCACTCCCAAAGGCCTCCTGTCCCATCTTTCCCCTCTACTACCCGATCTCAGGCTCTAGCCTTTATTGACCAGTAAATGGGGAGAAGGTTTACATGAGATCACCTGAGTACATAAAACAGAATTAACATCAATGTTCAAACAACATCAGGACCACCCACAACACTAGCTGCTGGCAGTCCTTCGCTAACTTCACATAACTGCCGGTGGAGGGGGGGGGGGGAGGGCGGGTTGGGAGAGTGGTGCTAGCATATACAGGAGGTTGAAGGTTGACTGGGGTTAGGAGTGTCATGGGTCAATGTTCCTAGGTCCCCACTCATGCTGGGATGGAAGTTTTTGGTGCTGCGGGCACCTACGTGTTACCAATGCTCCTGAATATTACACACTCTCCAGGCTTCTGTGATGAGCATTCATAAGTCATTGGTTGGTCAACCTGGTTTTGGATCCATTTCCTTAATCTGACAACACCCTCACTTTCCCTTTGGAGGACATTGGAGTACATTGAAATCTCTCCCCAGGAAAAGTCACATAACAATAATGCTGTTGGCCGATTCGTTTCCTATTATTTAACATGCACCAAAGAAGGAGCTTGCCTAATGGCTAGTGATCCACCCTCACTCATTTTAACTCTCCCTCCTCCTCCCAGGCTCTAACCACTGGGACTTTTTCCCCTCTGTACATCCCGGACCCACCATCTTTCTCAGCCAGGAGTGTTCGCACATGCTGTTTTCTTCCACCCTGAAATGTTGCTTTCTCATTTGTCAAGTAGTTTTTCTGTTTTATTCAGTGGCCGGAAAGCATTTCTCACTTCTCAGACTGTCTCCTCTCTGCACCTTCCTTCTGCCGAGTGCTTTCGCTATGTAGCGATCTTTCTTCAGTCGTGCATCACAGTCTGCAATACATGTCGATTCGTGGGATTTTTCAGATGGATGCCTGCCTTCTCTATTGGACCGAGAAGGAATTCACAAGTTTCTTTCACTCACCTTATTCCCCAAGGGAGTTTGACATGATCTGCACCAGGCATTCGGCAAATATAAATTGGGCTGAGGAGATGCTCAGTCAACAAAGTGCTTGCTTTCCAAATACAAGGGCCTGCATTTTAACAGCCCCTTGTGATAGTATGGCTTACTTAAGGTTCAGGAGTTCTATCACTGTGATAAAACACCATGGCCGAACTCAACCAGGTGGGGAGCAGTATTTTATCTTACACTTCCAGGTAATGGTTCATCATGAAAGGAAGTCACGGGAGAAACTCAAATAGGCCAGGAACCCAGAGGCAGGAACTGAAACAGACCATGGAGGGACGCTGTTTACTGTCTTGTTCCTCATGGCTTGCTCAACCTGCTTTCTTAATGAATCCAGGACCATCTGCCCAGGGTAACAACATTGCTGCCAATGTGCTGCTCCCATCCCATCAATCATTAATGAAGATGTACTTCAGACTTGCCTACAGGCAAATCTTAGGGAAGCATTTTCTCAATCAAGAGTCCCTTTTCCCAAGTGACTCCGGCTTGTGTCAAGCTCATGTAAAACTAGTTAGAACATGGTATACACTTGTAATTCCAGCACTGGGGTCGGGGCAGGAGACAGAGATAGGCAGATCCCTGAAGTCTGCTAGCTGTCCAGCTTAACCTACTGGGAAAGTTCCAGGCCAGTGAGAAATAACGTCTAGAAAAGATAGAGTGACAACACTGGAGGAATGCCATCCACAGTTGTTCTCTGGCCTCCAATCACATTCAAACCACAACCAAGCATACACACACACACACACACACACACACACACACACATACACACACACACACACACACACACACACACACATACACACACACACACACACACACACACACACACGCACACGCGCGCGCGCACATGCACATGCACACATGCATGAACACACACACATAAGCATGTGCATATACACACTAAATGATTACAGGCTAAATGAATGTATGGAGTTCAACTGCATGAATGAATGCATAGACCGAATCTGAGACTGCTCATATCTACCTTGAACTTTTACCCACGTCGCATACAAGAAAATGTAAACGAGGAAAATACCTAATTAAAAAAAAAAAAGAAAGAAAAGAAAATACTGGCCCCATCATATTTCCCAGGAAACAAAAAGCAGAGGGGTGGAAATTGCCAGTGTATCGTCTCAGGCTCCTCACCTCCCTTAAAGATGCTCCTAGCAGAAGTATGCCACCTGTACTCGCGGTGACCGAGTGACTCGCCCTGGCCTGCCACCCTGGCAGCCGTGTTTGCAGAAAGAAAAAAAAAGCCCAGCCTCAGTTCCTGCTTGGGAACCATGGTGAAGACTCTAAACAGAACTGGCTGAACAACCTTGGGCTGGAGCTGAGAGCAGATTCCCCCTGGAGGCCTGCAGGGCACTGACTGGTCATTCTGAGCAGCTGTGGTAAGTCCACACATCTTCCTTGAGATTCAGGCTTAGCCCTGGGGTCATTCATCTGGCCCACTCACCCTGCTTCTTAGCAGCCATAATGCTGGCCTCCATTTTCTTTCTTCTCATCTCCTGTAGTGCCTCTAGGTCACTAGCCCCCTGGCTCCCTTCCCATTCCCATACATTCCTGCCTCTGCCTCTGCCTCTGCATGGGGAGTAGTCACTTTCTCCCTGGGAAACTGAACCCAGTGTGCAAGGAACCAGGGAGCCATTCACAGTCTATTTCCCAGGAGCAGAGGTAACAGATCCATCAGTTGCCACTCAGTGGCTGCTCACAGCCTCTCTCTCTCCTCTCAGTGTGATCGTATTTTGCTTTTCATGGCGTCCATGCTTGACTTGACATACCTAAAAGTAAATATTCCAGACAACGTTCATAAATGGAGGAAAAGAAAAAGAATCCATTGAAAGAAAGAGGGCTGGATTTCTGAGGGGTTGAGGGGAAATCCCTGCTACAAACGTATCTGGAGCAAGACCAAGTCAGAGAGCAAACAAGACAATGGGCATTTTAACTGGCTTTTTTTTTAAAGCTAAGATTTAACGGACACTTCCATAGCTCTGTGTTTGTGCTGTTTTGTTTTCTTATGTATAGGTTTAAGTGAAATGTATAATGCAGGCCAAAAGCAAAAAAAAAAAAATCTAATAAGAGATACTTGAAGTTATTAGGTACTAGCTAACATAATTATAGAGCACCTTGGCAGTTTTCAGGGGGGGGGAGGACATGATAAAATGCTAGCAGTGGCCTTGTTGAGTTTATTCCATTAAATCTGAAGAGCCCTTGAAAGCATTAGGGAATGGTGGTGACTCTGATAGCGTGGCCCTGAGAGGCCAGGAAGGAAGTGTTAAGTTTGAGAGAGAAACCCAGGGTCAGAGCAAATGCTGACTGGGACTATATATTTTTACTTAAGTGTGTGGTAACACTCTCAAGCCGCTAACTCCAGATGAAATCATCTTTGCCTCAAGAAACAAATCCCTTCATGCAAAGTTTTATTGACAGAAAGTAGTTGCTGTGACATAATCATTAATCCAGCATTTAAAGCAATCACTATTACAAGGCAAGCTTTAGTTTACTAGAACAAGAAATCTTTTTTAAAAAAAAAAATCACAGGGAGAGTAATTAATGTAATTCTAGAGTCTGTTCTTTGGTTACAATACAAGGTAAGATCATTCCTGGGGGAGTCTCCACCTCAAAGATGGCCTTCCTCTTAGACCAAACATACAAAAATGAGCTGTGGTTGCTTTCCTAATGTCATTTACTGCCTTGGAGTCATTCAGGAGAGGACTGTCTGATTGTTACTAAAAATTGAGATTCTCTAACCCATATCCCCAAATCAAATATAGTCCTTTTCAGAAGTAATTATTAACTGGTATACATCTTGCAGATAATGTTTTCCTCAAATGCACAGGAATACAGACAAGTTAGATGCAAAATAAATTTACATAATGGTATCGGGTGGTTTAAAATCTGAAAATAAAATTGAAGTGTATGTTTTGTCTTATGTCTAGATTTTCTTCTACTTAAGAGTGTGCACTAGGGTACTGGGGAGATGCTTGTGACTGGAGCATGAAGTCCTGAGTAGGAATCCCATTTAAAAAATTATGCCCATAGTGGTACAGCTGTAACCCCAGTGCTGGGGGCATGGACAGAGACAGAATGGGCCCTAGAGATTGCTGGCTGGCCATTCTAGCCAATTGGTGAGCTCTAGTTTCAGTTAGAAATCCTCTATCAATAATAAAATAGAGAGGCAAGATCGGCTTCCAGCCTCCCCATGCATAGACACACACAGAGATGCACACACAAACATGTGTACACATGAGAATGCGTACACATAATAATATGTCCTCGAGATTTTTGTATGAAATAACTACTTCCCAGTTGCTATAGATGTGCTTATTCCATTCTATACATTATTATAGTTTCTTTCACTTTTTGCCTATTGTATAAAATGCATATACATGCATAAATATATGTGCATGTTTCCATTTGTATGTGTATATTAGTATTGAGAATGGTATATACATTAGTGTATATATACACGATATACATGTGTGCACTTGTACACACATGCACGCACACACACACACACACACACATTATTTTTTTATAATGTATGATTTTCATGGAAATATCCCTGTTACAAAATTAAATAGATGTTGAGCTGGTCATGTATGTATCTCTGTGGTACACAGTGTGTCCAGCATAGAGCAAGACACAGAACTGCAAAATAGTAGTAGTAGTGGTAGTAGTGGTAGTAGTAGTGGTGGTGGTGGTAGTGGTAGTAGATACACTTATGTCTTAAGACTCATGATAGTGCACTTACTAATGTCACCAGTTCATGAAAACAATAACCACCATTTTTCCTGGAGAACCTACAATGCTCTAGGCATCGTTTGAGTGTCTTAAATAAGCTCGCATACATTTAATCCCCTCCCCCAAGTGCCCTTCAGAAATCAGCAGCCCATTTGAGAAATAACAGTAGCTTTGTGTGGAGAAACATGGCTGACGTGGTGAGACGTAGACTGAATCATTTATTCATCTGTTCAGTTCACGGATACCTAGAGCTCAGTTGCTCTCTGCCTAGCACACCATGGAGTTCATTGATATAAGCAAGGGCTCTGTTCTCAGTTCTCAATGAACTTACCATTGTTGACCAGGGAGACACTTAGGAAATGAAATTGAGATGAACTCCAGATGGAAGGTAACCCAAAATATCAGCTCACTGGAAGACAGTGTGCTATGTCCTTTGAGATGAGAAACATGGTGGTCTGGGCAGGTGTGAAGAGCAGGCTTAGGCAATTTCCATTCTGTTTATGTTGGTCTGTTAATTGTTATTCGACGCGTTCTCACGACCGGCCAGGAAGAACACAACAACCAGAATCTTCTACGGCAAAGCTTTATTGCTTACATCTTATGGGGCCAGAGTGTAAGAAGCCAGAGAGAGCGAAGCAAGAGAGAGAGAAAAACGAAACCCCTTCTATTTTAAAGAGAACAACCATTGCCTAGGGCGCATCACTCCCTGATTGGCTGCAGCCCATGGCCGAGCTGACGTTCACGGGAAAAACAGAGTACAAGTAGTCGTAAATACCCTTGGCTCATGCGCAGATTATTTGTTTACCAACTTAGAACACAGGATGTCAGCGCCATCTTGTGACGGCGAATGTGGGGGCGGCTTCCCACAGTTCCCCCTTTTTCTTTTAATAAGAGCAAATAGGCCACCCATATTAATGAGAGTGGAGATAGAGGTCAAATCCCCAGTGTGTAGGTAAAGGAGCCATGTACAGGATTAGCTCTTAGGCTTACAGGCTTTTACCCAGAACAACCCTGACCTGCTCCCGTGTCGTTTTGCCTGGGGGAAGGGAACTAGGACACTGAACCTTCATGAAAGATGACATGTCTCCCTAGAATAGGCTCATATATGCCGCAGAGCCTTTCCATTGCAGTGCTTAGCCTTGCAACTCTCTCGGGCTGCTGAAGCACACTCACTCTATCTCGTGCAATGAGACTAGCCTCGTGAGATATAAGAGCTGAGTGGCCAGCGACCTATTGCCTAAGCATAGATATATCAGGGGAAGCTCCATGTTCTAGTCCTGCAAGCGCCTGGGCAATAACCACCTTGTCTCTCTTAGTTTGGGCCTTAAGCTTACAGACCAATCAAAGAAGCAACACTAATCCACAGCAAAGTGTATCTCCAAATAATATTAATCCCACCCAATTTTTTAAAGAAAGAAAATGCTGAGGAGATCCAATTGGGTAATCCTTTAGTCAGGGACAGGTCCAAGCGCGTGGAGTTGACCTGAATGATGGCAAGCCTCGAAGGGTCTGTTCAAATTCAGCCATCCAATTCTGTAACATATACTGAAAAAGACTTTTTGACAAATTAGCTGCCCTAGTAAATTTAACATACTGAATGGAAATAACACACAATCCCGGAAACTTTTGTTCACATCCCTGCTGAGTTATTTGTCATAATACATCTAGTTGTATCTGGACAAGATCTATGAGTTGATTAACCAGCATGAGACCTCTCTGTATCTTGACATTAGCTGAGGCCTGTTCATCTATGACTGTAGTCACTGAGGCTGACAAAGTGTTAATGGTGTCAGTCATCTGGACCTGTCCAGACAGAGCCAAGGCTGTCTGAATTAAGGCCAAACCCAGTTCCTAGTTAGTGGTAAAAAAGCAGGAGAATACTTGAGCATTATACATCACCGTCATTGGGAGTGGAAATGTCGACATTATCCCCCAACGCTGCTCTCTCTTTATTATTGACGCCCTGGACATCACCAAGACGAGGGACATTAGTATTCCCTTGGTCAGTCTGGATTTTTCGGGTGAGTCTTTCCGGTACCCAAAATGGGTTGTCTTCATTCTGTGGGAAAACACAGATAGCTCCCCTGGATCTTATCAAGATAGGATCCGGGCCATACCATTTATTATCAAGGACATTTTTCCATTTAACCATCTCATTGGGCCTATCTGGCTCTGAACAATGACGTTCAGCCGCAGTATGGCCATGAACATCAATATTTAAAAAATTGAGTGTAAAGAGTGCCAAAGACACCGACACTCTTGGTGCTCGGGGTACAGTCTCCTCAAAAGTTCCCCTCTTCTGTTTTATAAGATAGGCTTTGAGGGTGCGATGCGCACGCTCAACAATACCCTGTCCTTGAGGGTTGTACGGAAGTCCAGTCAGGTGGGTTACGTCCATCTGACGGCAGAACTGCTGAAATTTTTGAGACGTGTAAGCTGGTCCATTATCAGTCTTAAGGAGTCTGGGTTTCCCCCAAGCACTCCATGCCTCAAGACAATGTTGAATCACATGTGAGGCTTTTTCTCCGGTTAACGGAGAAGCAAACATGATGCCAGAACATGTGTCAATGGACACATGGAGATATTGAAGTTTTCCAAAGGAAGAAACATGTGTAACATCCATTTGCCAGACCTGTAGAGGTCGAATACCGCGTGGGTTAATTCCCACATGAGGAACTGGCAAGAACTCACAGCAGCTTTGACATTGAGTAACAATGTCACGGGCTTCTTTTCTTGTCAAGGAGAAACGACTGCGTAATGTTTCAGCCGTCACATGAAAATTGTTATGAAAATTTCTTGCAGCCTCTACCGGGGATGATAGGGCAACAGCCACCACTTTAGTGGCCTTATCTGCCAAATCATTTCCCAGAGCCATGGGGCCAGGTAGGCCTGAATGGGCTCTAACATGAGTAATATAAACAGGAGATCTTCTAGATAACAAAACTAATTGTATCTGCTGAAAAATATTGGCAACTCTACTGGAAGGCTTAATCACTCCAGCCACTTCTAAAAGATTTACTGCATTTACCACATAACAGGAATCTGACACAATATTAAGGGGTTCTAAAAAGGTTTTTAAAACTTCTAAGACCACTAAACATTCTACCACTTGAGGTGAATTTTCATTATATTGTTTGGATACCACTTTACCATTAGCCACATAGGCACCTATGCCAGTTTTTGATCCATCAGTATATACCACAATCCCATTTTTAAGTGGGTTTCTTACTGTTATTTGTGGAAACACAACAGATTGATTTTGGGCAAACTGTAAGATTGGATGTTTTGGATAATGGTTATCTATTTTTCCTGAAAAGGAGGTAACTAAAACTGCCCAATCATTAGATGCGGCTGCCAAGGTTTGAACCTGTGCAGCGGTATAAGGTACAATTAAAAGATATGGACTTTGCCCAAAGTGGGTGATTGCTGCTTTTAGGCCTTTAAGGGCAAGCTGTGCAATTGCATCAGGATACCAATCTATTATTTTAGCTGGGGATACGTTTGGATGGATCCACAACAATGGCCCATTTTGCCACAAAACTGCAGTTGGCAATTGTGCTGTCTTAAAGACACACAAACTGAAAGGCTGCGAATCCTCAATACGTTGTAATTGTGCATTCTGTAAGGCCTTTTCTACCTTTTGTAAGGCCTGGTTAGCAGCTAGAGTAAGAGTCCTAGGGGAGGAGATATGAGGATCTCCTTCTAAAATACTAAACAAAGGCCTTAACTCAGCGGAAGGAATCTTTAAAAAAGGTCTGAGCCAATTAATATCTCCCAACAGCTTTTGAAAATCATTTAAGGTATGGAGGTGATCTCTTCTTATCTCTACCTTTTGGGGCACAATCTTATCTGGGGACACCACAGAGCCCAAGAATTGTCCTGTATCAGAAATTTGGACCTTTTCTGTGGCTATCTGTAGACCCCACTGACTTAAAGTTTTAAGTAGAAAAGGATATGCCTTTTGTAGCATGGTAAGGTCTTTATGGCACAGGAGGATGTCATCCATGTAAAGGAGCAAAATTAAAGAGGGGAATTGTTTCCTCACTGGCAAAAGAGCTTCTTGTACATAAAGTTGACACATAGTAGGACTATTGGACATTCCCTGTGGTAAGACCTTCCATTGATACCTCTTATCAGGTTCCATGTGATTAATAGAGGGGATGGTAAAGGCAAATCTGGGCCTATCCCTTGGACACAAAGGTATAGAAAAGAAACAATCTTTAATATCTATAATGATTAAATTCCAGCCACGTGGTAAGGCGGAAAGTACAGGGAGACCCCTCTGTACTGGGCCAAATAAGTTCATTTGCTCATTAATGGCTCTGAGGTCATGGAGCAGTCTCCACTTTCCTGACTTTTTCTTAATTACAAAAATTGGAGTATTCCAAGGTGAGGTAGAGGGTTCAATATGGCCTAATTTTAATTGTTCCTCTACCAGTTGAATCACAGCTTCTAGTTTTTCAGAGGATAGGTGCCATTGAGGAACCCACACTGGGTCCCCTGTTTTCCATGGTATGGGTCGTGCTGCCCCAATGGCCGCTAAGGAAAACCCAGACCCTGTCTGTCTTGGTTTCCATTAGGTGAGATGGGCTCTATCCTTCCCTGTTCTTGATGTCCTAACCCTTTTCCTTCTTTATAACCCATCTTTGCCATGATATTTTTTGCTTTAGCTGAATACCCTCCTGATGGGGTGTTTTCATTGGACAAAATAAGGCCCAAATGCTGCATAATATCCCTTCCCCAGAGGTTAACCGGGAGTGGGAGCACATAAGGTATGAATTTCCCTTGCTGCCCTTCAGAGGATTCCCACGTCAAGGCAACGGAGCTTATAGTGGGACATGATTGATATCCTAGGCCCTGTAATGAATGAGATGACTCTGTGGTGGGCCATGCTTTGGGCCACCAATGTGTAGAAATTATACTTTTATCTGCTCCGGTATCAAGGATGCCTTCAAACTCTTTTCCATTAATCTTAAGGCGGAGCTTAGGTCTATCATTTAAAGATACAACCAAATAGGCAGAATCATTTCCTGAGGAGCCCATTTTCTTTATCTCAGGTCCTGCAGATTTCTCCCTGGTATTATCAGGGAGGAGCAGCAGCTGAGCTATCCTATCTCCTTTACTAATAGAAAAAACGCCTTTAGGGCTTGAGCACAGGACCTGTATTTCAGGGGAATGTTGACAATCCATAACTCCAGGGTGGACTACTAAGCCCTGCAAGGTGAGTGAACCTCGGCCGAGAATAAGGCCCATGGTTCCCGGGGGCAAGGATGGTATAGGCTCCACCGGCACCGGCTGAATACTCATTTGAGGCATTAATAGGAAGTCGGAGGCGGCACGCAGGTCCACCCTTGTGGGTCTTCCTGGGTCGTCTCTCTGACTGCTTCCTGGGTCCTGACAAACCGGTTCCCATATCTTTGAGGGCCCTGGGACCGAGGGCCCGATGACCCGTTTTTTGGCACATCAGTTGATTGACTATCAGGTGGGGGAAGAATTCTGCCCTTTATATCCCTCACAGAGCGACACTGGTCAGCTCTATGATAACCCTTGCCACACTTAGAGCAAAGAGTGAGAGTCCCTCCCTGTTTATCTGGAGCTCTGCAATCTTTCTTAAAATGCCCAGGCTTTCCGCAATTAAAACATGTCCTCTGATTATTTCTGCTCATGGAGCGGTTCTGAGATTGAAGGATGGCAGCCGCTAAACCTGCATTGCTGAGAGGTCCCCCAAGCTCTCGACAGACCCTGAGCCAGTCTTGTAAGCCTTTGTTCTTTCTTGGGGCTATGGCCGCTCGGCACTCCTTTGTGGCTTGCTCGTAGATTAGCTGTTCTATGAGAGGCGCAGCTTGCTCTGACTCTCCAAAAATACGCTCTGCTGCCTCTGTCATTCTGGCCACAAAATCTGAGAAAGATTCCTGAGGTCCCTGGATTATCTTTGTTAACTGACCAGTGGTTTCACCTGCTCGAGAGAGCGCCTTCCAGGCCCTAATAGCCGTGGAAGAAATCTGGGCATAAGCTCCCCAATGGTAGTTTGTCTGATCAGCAGAATAAGCTCCCTGACCCGTTAACAAGTCAAAAGTCCAATCTCTCTGCTCTGGAGTCAAAGCAGCTGCGTTTGCTCGGGCCTGCGCCTGTGCAGCTTCGTGCCAAAGCGCTTTCCATTCCATATATTTGCCCATACTAGGTAGAGCGGCTTTTACAACCGTCTGCCAATCAGCAGGCGTTAGTGCCATACCAGCGAGCCTGTCTAACTGCGCCAAGGTAAAATTAGCATTGGTTCCGTATTTACGAACCGACTCGGCAATTTCCTTAATCTGTACGTATTCTACCGGAGCGTGGACACGCCCACCCTCGGCTCCTTCAAAGACTGGAAATGCCTGTTGTATTTTCTTTTGTTCCTCTCGGGGAATGAATGAGTCTGCGCACTGCCTCTCTGCGCACTGCCTCTCTGCGCACTGCCTCTCTGCGCATCTCTCTGCGCACCTCTCTGCGCATTGCCCCTCTGCGCATTGCTGACGCACTACGCAGGGCGGGGGCTCCGCATAGGGCGGACCTTGAAACCGACTGCCGGGAGGTTGAACAGTACGCTGACTTTCGCCAGCCGCTTTTGGCTTTTTTCTTGACCAATTAGCTGGCTGGTAATGGGCTGCTTCTTCCTCCCAGTCTGTTTCCTCAGAGGAGGATTCTTCACTTGCTTCAGAGCTACTAAGAGCTGGCTTCCTGAGCTCATCTAGTGACGAGTATCTCCTAGAGACCTCCGCTAATCGATCTTTTTTCTTCTCCCTTTTTCCTCTTTTTCTTCTAATCTCTCTCCAGGTATTCCTACCTAACCTTAACTTTTCCTCGGGTTCAAGACCCTTGGAAAGGCCTGTATACTTATTTTGTGTACCATACTTCCTCTTTGTTCCTACTCTCTCTCCCCGCTTTACTTCTGATAGATTGTCCTGAATTTCCTCTAGAATTTTCAGCCCTATCTTAATCACTTGATAGCATGTGAAAAAGAACAAAAGGGCTCCTAACACCAGAAAAAATTCAAGGCCAAACATACTCACTGGTACTCTCGTTCCCCAGCTGAAAAGTTCTGAATTCATACAGTTGAATCCTTCTTAACAGTCTGCTTTACGGGAACCTTTATCACCGTCGTTCCCCAGCTGATGAGTTCTGAATTCGGCAGTTGAATCCTTCTCAACAGTCTGTGTTACGGGAACCTTTATAAACGTGATCCGCAGTTCTGGTTCTGAAATGAAGTATCCCTCCTGCGCCAGTCCGGAGTTTTTTCTCGTCCCGGATTTTCTCGTCCCGGAATTCGGCACCAATTGTTATTCGACGCGTTCTCACGACCGGCCAGGAAGAACACAACAACCAGAATCTTCTACGGCAAAGCTTTATTGCTTACATCTTATGGGGCCAGAGTGTAAGAAGCCAGAGAGAGCGAAGCAAGAGAGAGAGAAAAACGAAACCCCTTCTATTTTAAAGAGAACAACCATTGCCTAGGGCGCATCACTCCCTGATTGGCTGCAGCCCATGGCCGAGCTGACGTTCACGGGAAAAACAGAGTACAAGTAGTCGTAAATACCCTTGGCTCATGCGCAGATTATTTGTTTACCAACTTAGAACACAGGATGTCAGCGCCATCTTGTGACGGCGAATGTGGGGGCGGCTTCCCACAGTTAATCTCCTTGGGCTTGTTACACAGCTTGCTAAACAGCAGGATCTAGAGCTCGGAGCAGAGATCCAATCAGTGCATACACCTTGGGGTCATATAGTCTAAATCATAGGCATACTTGCCAAAAGGAGAAGTTTAAAAAGAAATGAGAGGGAGGGGAGTTAGTTACCTTATGGATGCACCCCGAGAGACCACCTGTGTTCCTGTAGATGGTCCAGACCATGCACATATTGACACCACTAAATGGAAAAATGGGTTTTAGAAAATAATCCATGAAATTAGAGGTTTGAATAGTGGTGGGTGATAAAGAAGAATTGGAGTGGATTTGATAAAGGCATATTATATATACCTATGAAATTCTTGAACAATAAAAAGGAAGGGTAGACTCCTTGATAAGGAAAAGAAATACCCATAGAAACCTAGAACAGAATTGGGTTCTTTTCCTACTGCTCATGGCTTCCTGTCAGAAAATGAGAATAGCAACTGAAATGTTTTAGGTGGATACAATGTTAAAGGAAAACCAAGACTATCTGAGAGTTGGAATGAAGTGGAATACAGAAATTCAGGAAAAACCAAATGCATTTACTGTCCCTCCCTCTGTGTTTGGGCATTGCTTATGGCTATGTTGAAGCCTTGTAAACATTCTAGTCTAAGATCTGAACATTTGTTAGATGCAAAGTCCCAAACTATATCACGCCACTAATATATGGGTCTCACTTTATGAAGCTTAAAAGAAGGATTAACCAAGACAAGGCATTGTGACAAAGCATGCATGAACTCTGAAAGTTTTGGTGATTAATTGGAATTTGCAGTGGAGATTGAAAAGTTAGGTTAAAAAGAAAGAAAGAAAGAAAGAAAGAAAGAAAGAAAGAAAGAAAGAAAGAAAGAAAGAAAGAAAGAAAGAAGGAAGTGAGAGATGACTCTAGACCTCAAGACTAGCCTCCAAGGAACAAACAGGCAAGATAAAGGAGGAAGAACCAAGGAAGATGGAAGCCAAAAGTCATGACAGTCCTAAAGCCAAAAGAAGAGCATACAGCTCTCCAGATGAGAATTGTCGACAGTCCTTCATACCACCCAGAGGCCAAGCAGTGTGAAGGAACTTTGGGCCAAGGGGCTTGGCAGTTAGTCACTGCCAGCCTTCTAGGCACCTATGCAGTAGAGTCTACTAGAGAATAACCAGATAGAGAGCCAAGCACAGGATGGAGTGAAGAAGGCTGCATTCCTCCTTTTAGGAAGTTTGGGAGAAGAGTCTAGAATGGCATATAATGTGTTCAGCCTTTAGTCAAAGAAGCTAAAGCATGCTTATATGCAGTGGCATGAATTCAGTGAAGATACAATATGACTGACACCCAACCATAGTTCGAGGCTTTTGCTTGCATTCTCTGTGTATGGGTTGAGTAAATATCATGTGTTGCATTCTGTCACACACAGATCACATTATCTAACTACTTAGACCTTTAGTTTCCTCATCTTGTCTTTCAGCTTTATGATGTCAGTGAGACGTGGTCTATGGGAAGTTAGGCTCATCCCACGTCAGAGTCAGCTCCCTGGACGTGGCAGCGGGGATTTTTTTACCCTTATTTTTGTGTAAGCCATCTTCTCCTTTCTCTCATTACCACTGCTGACAGGGTGGCTGTGTCCACTAAGCTTCACATAGCTATGTAGGCTTCGGCCTCAAATCTTGATTCTTGGGGCATGCATTTCTTCCATCACCAGTATACTTTTGTCCCTTCAACATCATTTCTGTCACATAACTCCACTGTATCTTTAATCATCTGCCAATCATGGTCATCATTCTCAGTCCACAGAGGTGACTCCTCTCCATCCACCCATACCGCTCAGCATTGCACTGGCTCTATCAGGGTGGACACATCTACACATCACTCTCTTCTACCTTTGATGAGACATCTTTCCCATTGCTATTGTGTGTTCATTTTCTGGTTTCCCTTGACTTTTTAAAAAAATGATTCTGATGATCTTCAGTAACCTTGGGATATACCTTCTCCACAGAAACCCAACACTTAAGACCTGGGAAAATCCTACCACTGGTGAATTTGGCTTGTTGGTATAAAACTGGGACAAGAATGAAAAGAAGAAAGGAAGGGGAAAAAAATCAGACAGTAATTTACCCTGATTGAGAACTTTCAAGAGTACACTGCTACATTCATGTCTTTTACTGTCTTGGGACCCTTTTCAAATGATAGTCCCCCACTGCCTCAGATTCAGGACTTTGTAACTCAAGGTTAACAGCTCCCTTTTGCAAACATCTTTTCTCTAACCATGAGCTCTTTGTTTCTAGGCCCCTGTGTTCCAAGTTCTCCCTCCATCTTGACTTCTGAAACTCCTGCCCAGTTCCACTCACTCGGATGCCATCCACCCAGTCACCATGACTGAATTGTGGATCCATTGCCTTTCACTCCCCTGACTTCTAACCTGGACCTTAGCTCTTCTGTGTCCTCTTGCAGAACTCAATGGCAGTTCTTCTCAGAACCTTTCTTCAATCTTATCAATACCCAGAAAAAAAAATCCAATTCACCATTATTCAAACAATTACAATCCAGATACCACAACCCTCCCATGCCACATTGACAGTTTCTCTCTGCTCTTTAAGAAACTTTCATCTCAACGTGCCATTTCCCCCTGGAGTCGCCCTGAAGTAGTTTCTGTGCTCCTCCTCCCCTCATAATTTTACCGCCTATCCTCACCTTCTTCAAAACTCACTGCAGCTGACCATCCTTCAAATAACCAGTCCCTGATCTAGTAATGATCTCCACTCTCAGGAGCAGGGAGGTCTCAGCTATTAATCACACAAAGACATGAGTCAGGGAACACCTTGTGTTGGCCTCTTTTTCCTTTCTTAGAATTTTATACCTGAGATGCCTCTGAAAGATGCCATTATCCAAATGAATGGCATCCTCTTTAGCTGGGTTGCTCAAGTATTCCTTGCAAGGGGGCTTCTGCTATAGCGTGAGTAATTAAGACTCCACCAGGAGTGGTATACCAAATGGAATGCACTCATAGGAAGACTGTCAGGAAAGAAAGCACCAGAGGCAGAAAGAGACGTACAGAGATGGGACGATGGGAACGTTAGAGGTTGACAGGAAATGCTTTTAGGAGTATTTCAAATGAAATGCTTACAAGAAGATGCTAAGTCTTAGTTCCCACAGCCCAGGGACTAAAGGGGCCACTTATGGTGGTTATTTGAAATGCATTAGCAATCAGCACAGTACTGAGCAAGGATATTTCAGAAGAGTACTAGTGGTGGGCCTGCACAGAGCCCCTGAGGGTCTCCTCACTCTACTTGGCATTAGCTATTAGCCTGTGACTACTGAGTCATCCAGGATCCCTGGGAAGATGCTGGACTAGTGGAAGAGGAGAGTCTAGGAGAGAGGAATTAGGCAGTGGCTGTCTAATGATGCTACAGAAGTGCTTTAATGGCTGACCCAGACCAGGTGGTGTCCACTAGCTGAAGAGCAGGAGTGGTCATTGAACAGTTTGGTTTTTCCTGCTGATTGGCACAGAAGGAATCTACCACAAAAATTGGCTGTTCCGGACACTGGCTCTCTGAGAACTGGACAGTTTTCAGAAATAATACCAGCATAGCAGAGTTATGGAGAAATCAATTTTTAATGAAATATAATCGCCATACAAGGTTTGAACCTTTCGAGATAGTAGGAAATGATGCTGACGTATGGTTCCTTTGGGTCTTAAAAGTCTGTGACCACTGGGTCTGATATCATTTCATAGCTGAAGAAACCAAAGGCCAGTGTAGAAACAGAGCTCTGGTCTGCAGTGTGTGTGTGTGTGTGTGTGTGTGTGTGTGTGTGTGTGTGTGTGTGTGTACATGTTCATATATATGCATGAAAGTGGGCACGTATGTGCATGTAGGAGGCCAAAGCTCAATCTCAGTGTCTCCTTCAGTTGTTCTTTGCCCTGTTTGGAGACAAGGTCTCTTCCTTTTTCATGGAATCTCAGCTGGAGGAGTTAGCCGGTGAGCCCCAGGGACCCTCTTCTTTCCCCATCCCTGTCACTAGGACTACAAGGATGTTCCATCCCACTCTTCTCCCTGCTCTTGTCTGTAGACTCTGACACTCACACTTGGAGCTTCATTCCTATACACTCCAAGCATTTCATCAACTGAGCCATCTCTCCAACCCTCCATCTGCTTTATGTTTCGCTGTTGTGTCCGTACTATGAACTAGGTTTTCTGCGGGCATCACTGCTGTCCCTGTGAGTCATTTGCTTGTCTACTCCCTATCCTGATTAGAAGCATTTGCTGCACACAATGGTGTTTTTGCAACCACGTGACTGTGAATGGGCAGGCCCCACCCACCCTGTTCACATCATGTTGACCACTTTCTCCACAGCTAACCTTCAAGATCCCAGGGGCCGCAGAGATGCCTCAGCAGTTGAGCGCCACGGTCGTTCTTTCAGAGTGCTGGAGTTTGGTTCCCAGCACCCACACAGTGGCCCACAACTGTCTGTAACTTCAGTGTCAGGACTTCAGACTCCCTCTTCTGGTCTGCGAGTGAGCGTACAGCGCGCATGATGCGCATGCAGATGACCATAGACACAGAATAAAAATAAATCTTTATTTTCTACCATTTAAGCTCAAGATCCTAAAGGGGGAAAATAACCCTGAGTTCATCTCCTGCTTTTGCCTCCTGCTTTGGATGCTTGGATCTGACCGCCACCGCGTCCATCCCTGTCCAAATGCTAATGGAGGTGCTAATGAGGTCCTCTGGACAGGCAAAAGAAAAAGAAAGAAAATCAAATAGCCTAATTAATCCATAAATTATAGTCCCTGAAAAGGAAAGTGCTCATATTCCCTATAGAAAGCCAGACGGAGCCTAACGGACTCTCGGGACTGGTCTTGGCTCCTCAAGTGTGCGGTTTGGAGAGCACCTGCTGTTTTTTGATGATTATGGGGCACCGCTTGGCTTCCATTAGGGTGGAGCTCACCAGAGCTCTCTTCCAAGTCTGAGCTGTCTGTTTGCTTATGAAGTGGAAAAACGAGGGCAGAGAGTAACCTCTTTGTATACGGTGAGCTCAATATTAATAGCAAACATTTATTGAGCACTTACTGTGTGCCAGGAACCATCCTAAGCATTTTATTTGCAAGAGATCATTAAATCCTGTGCCATTATTTTTCCCACTTCATGTTTGGGAACCCGAGGCTTCGATGGAGTAGTTAGCCTGTTCTAGATGATATCATAAGTGGCTAAATATGTTATCCAGGACGTTTTAGCTCGTGGTAAATCCACAAGCTGTGTTCTGTAGTGCATAGGCTTAGCTCTGTGATGTTGTGCTATGTGGACCAGAGGGGCTTCCTCGTCCATCCGCAACTTCTGGGGCTGCAGCACAGCCCCTGCATGGAGCACATTAAAGGGATTGGGATTGCTGCTATACAAAGTTAGACTCTGGTGGATCTCATCTCAAAGATGATGGCCAGATCAGAGGTGGGGTTATGGCAAACTGTGAGGTGGACCAGAGCCAGCCAGATGATATGAAAGGTACTCTGAGGCCTCTCTCAGACTATATGAAAGCACAGACGATTTTCAGCCTAGCGGAGAAAGTGCTCCTCTCTCCAGTGAGAACCCAAACAACTACATTAAATAGCTACCAATATACTGAATAGAAAGCAAGTTTAAAAGTGTGAACTCAGATCGTTGGAAACTGGTGGACTGAGTCAGGAAGTCAGGAGGAATTGTGCATGCAGGGAGAACAAATCCAGGCCTGGCTTGTTGTGGTAGATGTGTGAATGAATGTGTGTGTGTGTGATGTGTGAATGAATGTGTGTGTGTGTGTGTGTGTGTGTGTGTGTGTGTGTGTGTGTGTGTGTGTCTAGAACACTGCAAATAAATGGTTGCAAATCGACAGAGCTTTGGGAGGCGTTCCTGGCAGGATTAGTAGATCGTGAATTGGAAGGAAAGCCTAAATTCACCTCTTCTGCTCTAAGTGTGGGCTAATAATCAGTCAGACCTGCCAAGAGTCTACAGACAGCGGGAAAAACATTGGGTGTGCTGACAATGGTCTCGTCCCGTGGCTAGTAAACTCTAACATACGGAGTAAGATGTCTAGTAAATATTCTGACTCTGATTTAGTCTATCTGGGGTATGGACTAAGATTCTGCCTTTTTGAAAATAGGTTCCCAGGTGTGCTGTTGGTCTATGAGCCAGGCACAGTCTCAGAACTATATAATTATCTCTTTTGGTTTTAACATAGTTTCTGTGAGTTACACATTGGGCAGGCTCTGGGTATTCAGTGTGATTTGCTTGGTCCCAGAGTCAGCGAGGTCAGTGTAGTTCTGATTCCTCCAGTGCGCTCCTCTACAGCACATGAGCATCCAAACAGAGAGACTCAGTGTGGGATCTTCCAGAAATGAATCTTGGCCCCGGACACAATGGGAGCCCAAGCATGTGGGCTTACAAGGGACTGAAGTCTGGGATCAAATTCACTCTCACTATTTTGCCCAAGACTCTACCTATCCCCTGACCCAGGGCTCGGCCACCTCTTCACCTCAGACCAAAAAAAAAAAAAAAAAGTCTTTACTTTTTTTCTGGAATATCTATCAGTCAAAAGAACATCACTCAATTGTCCCCTTTAATTAAACTAATGGATTAAAATACCTCCTGGAATGTTCTAGAATATCAGCCCCCACTTAGTACTAAATGGTTAGTCCTCACCAGACCACTCTTGACAGACCAAAACTCTGCTTGGTTGCCCCAGCCTTTGCCTCCTACTGTTTGCTTCTGGTCTCCGTGAGGCCTCCCCACATGCCTAAAGCTCTGTGATGGTTTCTTCCTAGATCTCACATTCTAGTTGGCATGAGAGATGCAAAGAAGTCCCTTGTCAGGTAGCCTCACTTTTCCATATAGCCGTCCATACCCACACTCTCCCGGTCCTTCAGTCCTCAGTGTCTGAAGGATCCAGTGCTGTCACCAGGTTTGCCATACAGCCTTTGGGGATCATCCCACACTGAGACCCCATCTAACGTCACACTGAGACCCTATCCAACGACACACTGCCTGCGTTTACTTCAGACAGGCAGTTTGGTTAGGTTTCATCTCCTTGACCTCCTTTGGATCTCTTTGACTACACAAAGCAAGCTCCTGTCCATGGCTTATCATTGTATCGCCAGCAATGTGCCTTGCTGAACCAAGAGCTACCAGCGACCAACTGACTGGAATTATTTCCAGTCCAACAGGGCAAAGAGCAAAGAGATTGGGAAAGAACAGGGCAGCAAGGGGACCGAGGAGACAAGAGGTGACACTAGAAGTCTCATGGAAGCAAATGTGGTATAGGGACACCTAGAAGTTATCCAGGTACTTCTCATGTGCCAAATACCAGCTAAGCCATGTGCTCATTTTATTTTAAGGTAGCCTGATGAAGTAAGTGACCCTGCAATAGTCTCCATTTGACAAAGGTTTGCATAGGAAGATACATAGAGGTCATTTGCCTGTCACTATATATATATATATCCATAGTATATACACCAGCGCTATGAATGGGAGCAGAGCAGACAATATGCCAATGCATTGGCTAAGGCACACAATGAAATGGCATCCAGGCAGCTTGAGATGTGACTGTGGTAGTGCCGGACAAGGCTGGGAAGGTGGTCTGGGGACAGATGAGGGTCATGTTTGTCCTTCCCAAGAATAAAGAGTACAAAGACACAGAGAAGAAATACTGAGTCATATTTGCACTTAGGAGTATTACTGATGTGCTGTCTCTGGCCTGGCCCTGGGGCTGATCTCGAATAGGGAGTGAGCTTGCCAGCCAGTGCCCCTGGACAGCTCTGCGGGCCCAGGAACTCACTGCAAAGGCACACTCTGGAGAATAAAACTGCTGGTGATGCCCAGAGTGGACCAAATAAAAGTCAAATACCACATTCAGTCCTCCAGTGGTGTTTTTGCTATTAAATTAAGTCTGGAAAAAATATAATTGTCTTTGGATTTGATTTGAGAGATTTGGGGGTGTTGAATACTCAGAGAAGGGAGCAAGGCTATTTCTTGAAAGATTCTTTGACTCGCTCCCTCTGACAGATGACAGCAGATCACAGTGGAGGCATGCAGTCTTTAAAGAGATCCACCCCTCACCCTGGCACAACCATCCCAGAAAAATAGAGGGGGAGGGGAAGCTCTGTCCTAGGTTCCAGTATTTTATTGCTACATTCCTTGGATGGCCCCGTCTGTTTACCTTCAGCTGAGTTTAGACTTGGTGTTCTCTGTGGCCGCTGGCATCAGCCACAGAATTCTTTCATGTCTATTACTTTATTAAGGAATGTAAAAGCCACATACAGACCGACCTGGGGGCACAACACTAAGAGACACAAATAAGCCTGAATTTGCTCACAAAGAGCCTAAGGGAGGTTTCACACTGCCTTCTCCCAGATGGACTGCAAGTCCCCCGGTGACCACAAGGGGGCACTCTTAACACTTGCTCCTCAGCCCAATTAATAGTACCATTTTGAAGAATGTATAGAGCAGAAACAGCACTGAGCTTTAAGACTGGTCCTGATGCAAGCTGGGTGGGTAAAAGAGTTCACTCTCCTTATGAAGGATCCATACTTCTTTTTAAAAGTTTCACTGATTAGAAACGGAGTCTCAAAATTAGGTTAAGTGCACAAATAAGTCCTTTGTACAGTGTCTTGACTCATCGGTCATAAATGTTCCAAAGAGAGCTATTATTTGTGCATCTACTCTGAGTTCTTTCTGCTTCTTAAATAAGCACTGGGGCTAGGTTGGGCCTAACTTACAGCACAAGGGTGTAGGTGTAGAATGAGTCTCTACAGTGGATGTTATCTTATGAGATGAGCAATGACTGGTGTTTTTTCGACCATTTGTTTTCACCATACACTTTGCATATGTTATTTTGTTGGTGTAGACGTGGGAAAGGGGCAGGATGGTGAACCATTGACATCTAGTACATAGAGGAAGGGCAGGATTTGAACCTATATTCGTGCAGCCTTCCCATCAAACAAGAGAACACAACTCAGGACCTAGTTTTCACAATGGAAAGATGTTCTCATTATGGAGAGAATCACACATCAGCCAAACTGAGGAAGCCCCGTCCTTTCTTCAGAACCTACATGCTGACAGATTGGGGAGTCATGTAATGCTTGATTAGTCCTTGGGCCATGTGGTCCTTCAAGAAGCGCTTCAGACTCAGTATCTTTAGTCCATTTTTATATCACTGGCAAAACCATGTAAAACTAGATATTCATTCCAAAGCTGGCTAGGCATAGCTAATATTTGCACATAGGCCATATGCCCCACAGTGGCAGCAAAGGTTCGGAGAAGTGTTGCAGTAAAGAGCCTTATGCCACTTAACTTAATCTGGGTATTCTGATATTCTCATATAACCACAAAAACCTATGGGGCTAGCATCCATGATGCCCCCTGGAAGCTGTTCAGGAGAAAACATGGAAAGTCTTGAAGCTGCAGAGAAGGGATAGCCTCGACGGATCGAGGGAACAGGGCAGACTATTTAAAGCACAACTATTGGTCCCATGGTCACAGGTATTGGGATAAAAACTGAAGTTGCCTTAGTGGTCTGTCTCAACTATTTTTAGAGCTGTGTATGTGTGCCTGTGTTTGTATAGACTACGTATAAATATATATAGCTTAGCTGTGAGGTTAGATGATGGGTGGGGTGGGGCGCGGGAGAAGGAGGGATCTTCCTTTCTATACAGATGTGATCGGTATCCTGTGGGACAAGGGGAAGGTCTGTGAGTTTAGGGGATTTTTGCTACCTTCCATTGCTGCCAGACTCTCCATGATGCCAGAACCACGTGTATGCTTGGTGGAAACACCTGGGCTCCTTATTTCTATGACACCCCACCCTTTGGAGATGTTTCCCCATCACCTACCTCCCTGAATTAGGTTCCCTCAACCCATCCCCTCTTCTCAACCTGCTTCATCACCCAAAACACTCCCCTCACCATCATTACTATCCATATGCTGGATTCACTTAGACCTTTCTGTGCGATGAATTAAATAACTCAGGGAAAAATTAGTGATGTCTTTTCAACATTCTAATTTAGTTCTACATTCTCAGAGCATGTTTGAAACTCTCTAAAGACACCCTATTTTTGAGAAAACTACAATTACGTGTATTTTTTAATTGTTGAAAAAAAACTGTGTGGGAGCTGTTTTGAAATCCTTGAAATGAAACGCAAGATTATTTTCTGAGCTAGAACTTGAATCTGCGGCTTTCTTTTTAATTGTCACATCTAGGGTGATTTTTAAGTAAATAAGAGCACAAGGTTCATATTATTTTAAATGTATATTGTATTTGTCTTCTCAGCGCTGTGGTTTTTCGGCCTGTGAATGGCATCACAGTATGTAGACAGCCCGTTAAGCAGCCTGTTTGGGTAAGGAAACCCTTAGACCAGTACAATGGTGCATTGCTCCGTGTGTCCCTTCTAATATGGTTAGAATTCTACAACCTAAATGATCATTTGTTGAACAAATTCATGCTTTTATTAGTCAAAATACAGAGAAAACAGAGAGTCCCTGTTTCAAGATATTTGCTAATGCATGGTTAATTATCACATATAGCTTACTATAATTCATTTTACAGGGGAGACCTCCTGCAGGTAACATACTAACAGTTTATGAACCAAAATAACCTTGCTATAGATTAGAGCTGTTGCGGGGCCTCTCAGACAGCCGATGCTTCTAGCCCCTCTCACTTCACATTGCTAATTCGAACAAGGCTTTATTTTTGTATTTGTCAGCAGCAATACTGTAGGGTGGTTGTTAAACTTCTCCCAGGCCTAATTAGAGCAGCAATGCTCGCATTCATAAACGAAGCTCATGTCTTGCTCCGGGAGGCGGTGAGCAGGGCTGTTACGGTAGCTTCCTGGCAGCCCGTCGCTGGCAGTTTTAAGGTAGCTAGTGGCCGAGATATTAAGTAACTGTTGAAATTCATTGACTCCACCACGGCTAATGTGTCTAGATGACAACAAGTTTACACGGTTCTTTTATAGTTACAGCAAATGGGTCCATTTAAATAGTTATTAGGTGATTATGGTGATGTGAAATGGAAAAAAAAAAGGCAAAGTGCAGTGTCTCAAGTCTGACTTTTAAAAAAAAAAAAAAAACTGTTTATGTGGGGTCCCAGTCTTCCTGTCACTCAAAATGGCTGCATCTTTCCCTTATAAATATTTATACTTGATCGGCAGTGATGAATGCTAATTTATTTGCGTCTTGTTTCTTTATTGACTTCTCAGTGGGCCCAGGTTAGGTTAGCTAGGAAAGGTTTTTGCAAGCTCCATGAGTTGCAGGATATTTTGATCGGCCAACCGAGGGGCGTTTTGATGAGTTGAAGGAGTGTTCTCTTCGCTGGAACTGAGGCGTCCTTTTTGCTCTTGGACATGCAAAACCTGGGAGAGTCTTCAGGCCGCTGATGCTTAGCGGAGCCCAAGTGCAGGCTTTGGCAAGCAGGATTGCCTCCGAAGGACTGCTTTTCTGTAGAGCAGTTTGTCAAGTCGTCTTGGATTGAACAGTGGAAGGCTGATCCGAGTGTTTGGCAGAGTTCTAAACTATTTTTTTTCCTCTTGGTATTCTATGAGCCACTTGAAAGACTACATTTTCACAAATGCCAAAGGACATTTATATCAAAGGGAGTGGAGTATCTGAGACGAAAGGAGACGTGCAAGCAAACCAATCTCTGTCTCTGTCCTTCAAATGCTAAACCTGTGTGATACGGGAGAACCTAAGAAATCTATATACAGGGACTGTCAAGACTCGTGGGCAGTGGTCTTGGGAGATGGCTTGGTGTTTTTAAGGCATAAGGACCTGAGCTTGATTCCCAGAAGCAGGATACAAAGCCAAGCATGGCAGCACGAGTGCTGAAGGAGCAGATGCTAGCCAGCCAGTCTAGCCTAATTGGTGATCTCCAGGCCAGTGAGAGACCCTGTCTCACTAGAGATGGATGCCATTCCTGAGGATGATCTTAAAATTGTCCTCTGGCTTTCACACGTAGCGACACCTACTGTGATGGTTTGTATATTCTTGGGCCAGGGAGTGGCACCATTTGGAGGTGTGGCCTTGTTGGAATAGGTGTGACCTGGTTGGAGTAGGTGTGTCACTGGGAGTGTGGGCTTAAGACCCTCACGCCAGTTGCCTGGAAGTCAGTCTTCCACTAGTAGCCTTTGGATGAAGACATAGAACTCTCAGCTCCTCCTGCAGCATGCCTGCCTGGATACTGCCATGCTCCCACCTTGATGATAATGGACTGAACCTCTGGACCTATAAGCTAGCCCCAATTAAATGTTTTTTATAAGACTTGCCTTGGTCATGGTGTCTGTTCACAGAAGTAAAACCCTAGCTAAGACACCTATGTACATAAACACACACATATGCACACACAAATGGCAATAGAACTTGGCACTGGAATACTTTGGTTGGGGAGCCTAGATTAGCGATTCCCTGATTCACCACCCACATGGATAGTTTTTAGTTTCTTCTCTAGATCTTGAGAGTGACTGCCCCTGTTTAACCTTGACGTGTCTTAAGTATAGAATGTGTGACCTTTTGAGATAGCCTGTTACTCCATGTGAGATACTCAGAAGACCTTCAAAAGAACTTTGTATAGAACATATGACCCAGAAGGTCTCTGAAACTACCAGAGATGCTTCAGCTGAGAAAATAAATCTGTGTGTAGTATATGCATGTCAGCATACATATGTGCACAGATATGGCATGTGGAGGCCAGGGGAAGGCTGCAAATAACTTCTCCTACTGCTCTGTACCTTAGTCCCCGGAGGCAAGGTCTCTCACCAAACCTGGAGGTTGCTGTTTTCTGGCATGTTTGTTTGTTTGTTTGTTTGTCTGTTTGTTTGGTCCTGGTCCTGGCTAAGGTGGTGCTCACCAAACCGCTGCTATCCTCCCCGTCTCTATCCTCAGAGTCGGGGGTGAGACAAGCACAGCCACACTTGGCTTTTATGTGTGTTCTGGGAATCTGAACTCGGGTCCTAATCCTTTCCAAGCAAGTCTTCGTACCCACCCGGGTATCTCCTGACTCTACATTTCTATCTTTCACTACAAAATACACTAGATTCTCATGAGAGCTTGACTGGTGACAAGTGTCTTCAACCATGGATCAGCTACGAGGGTATTCATCCCCAGATTTCAGAACTGCTGCAACTGTGTGGTCAGTCACATCCCTCAGCCAGGACTGACTGGGGCAAGAATTAACACCAGTGGTGATTCTACAGAGACTATAGGAAGAGGCTTACGTTACTATGGAGAAAATCCTGTGCTGAATCTTTGACCATATGTAGATTCCTTTGATGATTAGAATAACCCTAAGTCTACAAATGTATATTCTAATTTTGACAATCTCCTGAGATAGTCCCAGAGAAAAAATATTATGCCCATAGATTCCTTAAAATCCAAAATCCATGGTTTGTCACCGAATTCCCACTACATCTATGAGTGATCTGTGACAGATAGCTTGTCTTTTTGTTTTTGTTTTGTTTTGTTTTATGTTTGGTTGGGTTTTTTTTTAGTTCAGCTCTTCTGAGCTATGAAGAGAGTAGGCAGAGGTGGGTCCTTCCATGCAGACAAAACCCCCATCATGGTCCTGTTTTGTGGCTCAGGTTTAGTCTCCTCATTTGATGAACAAAGAAACAAAACTAAAACATCTCTGGGACTTTCTGGGGACTTCATGGAGGGATGTCACCAACCCCACAGCAAAAAGAGGAAGGGCTGGTCAGCTCAGCATTGCTCATCTGTAAATTCCTACATGGTTTCCATTCTCAGGGTGTACTTTTCTAAGGAGGTAGACAACATTCTAGTAACTGTTTTAATATGTTCAGAAGAGATGTAAGATAGTCAAACTACTTATATTCTCTTTGTAACTTTCCCGTTGTCCGCAGCAGCAAGTTCTCTCTGAGGCATACAATTGATACACTGATGGAGTTCCATAAATCTTGGAGAAAAGTCCTATGGGCTTTTGGCGTTCTGTGACACAGGATGCGTTACAAACAAAGGAATTTAGCTCAGGCTATTTTGAAGACTTGGGAGATCAGAAACCACATGCCAGCAGAAGGATTGTCTACTGAGGACCCTTGACTGGGTTTAGCTGCTGACTTCTTCCTGTTGTGTGTTGTAGTGAAAGAGGCTGACAGGAGCTCTGTGGTCCCTTTTATAGGGGCACCAGTGCCATTTGTGAGGTGTCACTGTTAGTTATGCAGTCACCTCCCAAACATTCTAATCCAAATACCATCGCCATGGAAATTCCCCTTTCTCCTCACAGTGTACATTCATTGTACAAAGGAAGAGTTTCCTGATGCCATTCCCATCCTTGGATACCGTGTGCTTTGGCCAGGAGTCCACTTCAGTTATCCTCTCCATTCCCTGCCTCCTACTGTCTCCTGCTTTTGAAGAGAAAATGTGGTGTGCATATTTCTGAGTCTGACTTTTTCCACTTAATGTGGTGATGACCAGTTCCATGCATTTCCCTGAAAGTTATACAATGTGACTCCTCTTTGTAGATGAGTGAAAAGTCCTTTGTATATATATATGCCACGTTTCCATCCATCCGCAGATTCAGTAACTTGCCTATTGTGAATTGTGCTGCAGTGGATGTGGATGTGAATGGATCTCTGTAATTTGCTCATTGAGTGCATAGATTGTGGGTACATAGATTGTGTGTGGGGGGACACACATCATAGAGGGTCATGAGAATGTCAATTCTGTTTTCTTTTAAATTATTATGCTGGTAATTCTATTTCAAAATGAAAGGCTACCAGAAAAAGAATTCTTTGAGCTTCCCAGGAAGGTGAATTCTCCATTTCATGAGTTGCAAAAGTAAGAAGAGAAATATCAACCTCTCTGTCCTGTCATTAAGTCTGTGCATCCCGGAGGTGGCTGAACAATTCCTTCCGGGTGAAAAACTAGCAAATGATCTTTCTGTGAGTGTACAGGCTTCCAGATCTCTACATGGTGACAGATAATTGCTGACTACCCTTGCTTGATTGTGTGCTGTGACCTCCAAAGTAAACTAACCCTACATTTAAATTAAAATCAACTTCAGCATGGGTGAGTTCAAGCAAAAACAGTGAAGTTCTCAATGCCAGTCATGTGTTTTTCTTTGTTCTGCTCTACTGGGAAAAAAAAAAAAAACAAAAAGCATGACAGATTCAAAATGAAATAGTCATGAACATTTGTTCTTAGCTTTGGTGCTATTTGGGCTGGGTATACATGGAGGGGGGAGGGGAGTGCGCGCACACATGGGTATGTGTGATCTGTGTTTCCTCCATACACTCACTGAATTCAGCCTCTCTGGTCTATGTAGCCTGGCTATTCTTTTCTGCTTCATCTACCAGACTCCTTGAGGCCATACCCATCAGTGCATTCTGCTTTTAACTCTCAAGCCATGTCAGCACAGATTCCACTGGACACAGGGAACTACTATTGCAGGCCAGTCAGCACAGCCGTCTGACACAGCCAGCTGCATGGAATCCCCACAGATTTATTCTACCATTATTTACCCCCCCCAAAGAGTACCCCTCATTAAGTTCTCAATACCCTACTATGGACATCAATCACATAGTAGGTCATATCCTATTATTTTGATTCCTACCATGCACCCTTTTAAGTTTGGTTGCTTTCCTATGGCAGCTCATAGGACTGAAGGAAATGTCTTTCCTTTGGTTGGTTTATGGATGGAGAATGCAATAAAGAATACAAATGGGCAACTAAGCGGCCTGATGGAAGAGCTGAGCATAGTTGAAGTGGGGGAAGGTTCCAAAGATGGGAAACTCTGTGCCCATCTATATGGACTTGGGGTATGTTGTGTCCATATAGACAGACATCTTCATTAGCCTAGATCTCCAAGTCCATAGTTCTAATGATGATTTTTTTATATAGTCATTATCCATTCTTACCTGCGTGTCCACCATCATGCCCCCTCTGTCTGGACAATGAAGACTACTGCTGAAAGCATCAAGCTTCCATCATGGTTCGTTCTTTCTCATGACCTGAGCCCATTCGGAAGCACAGTCAAGAGTCACCTCACTAGGACACATGATGATTTCCCTCCAGGAAACCAAGGATTCAGGAGCTCTGTGTAGGGAGTGGGATCAAAACCAAAAATCAGAATAAAAGAGTCTCCCAGTCTCCTGACCATGTCAGAAATGACAAGGGTTTTGAGAACTCTGGGTCATCTGGGAGGCCTGTTCTTTCATGGGGGGAGAGAGAGAAGAGAATATGGATATGAGGGAGAGGGAGGTGTGGCAAGGAGTGGAGAGAGACGAAACTGCATTCAGGATATATTGTATGAGAGAAGAATAAATAAAATTAAAAAAAAAACCCTGGATCATTAATCAGATGTAATGCGTATATTTTCAAATCGTTTCACAGTACAAGGAATGAATGGAAGACAGAGAGCTAACCAACTAATTAATTAAAGGCAATACAACTGTCCAAACCTATTAATTTATAGTTTTGAGAAGATATTACATTCTACTGCTCTCTATTTTCTACCCTTGAATAAAGCACTCAGGAAACATTGATCCTTCTCACTCCTTTTCAATAATACATTGTTCGTCTGGAGCAGAAGTTGGTTTTATTTTGTCTTCTGGTGTGTTGCTCTGAAGGACTCCAGGGGAAAAGCTGTAAACTGTAAGAGGAAAAAGGTGAATTTCCTTACTGTCTTTCATTAAGGGAAGAAAGAGACAGAAATCATAGAGTGGACAGCCAGGATTATGTTCTTGGGGGAAAACAGCTCATACAGGCTCTGGGCTTATTCATGCTAGCCTCGGATGTCAAACAAGCTTTAAATGCAAAACTTTGAATATAGAATTCCATACTACTACTGTTTGTACTGTGTGTGTGTGTGTGTGTGTGTGTGTGTGTGTATGTGTACACGCACTCTCGTGCTCATGCATACGTTGGTGTCCCTTTGCTACTCTTCACAAACAAAGCAAGAAACAGAGGACTATTTCCTGCCCCAATTTAACAGATCAGAAAATAAGCTTCAGAGTTTGAATAAATCACTCCAATGTGCACAATGCTGGATGTCCAGACGTGACAATCATGATTATTACAAAGCTTTCCAATATCTTAGCACCAGCTATTTAAAAACAACATAGGTAGACTCAGAAATATATTCAGAAAAATGTATTCAGAGAAAATGAATGGACAGGTACGTATTTGAGTCAGCAAGCAGGGCTTGGGAGCAAGTGTTTCTTTCAGCCTTGGTGTGTTTTCCTTGTTCTTAGGGTTAGGATGGTGACTCAACTGGTTAGAATTTTCCAACCTTCAGAATCCATTTTAAGCTTCTTTTTCTCTAGGTTTTTTATTAAGATTCCTGTTCCTTCTACATTTATGCTTCAGTGGTTAAGAAAGAAAGAAAGAAAGAAAGAAAGAAAGAAAGAAAGAAAGAAAGAAAGGAAGGAAGGAAGGAAGGAAGGAAGGAAGGAAGAAAGAAAGAAAGAAAGAAAGAAAGAAAGAAAGAAAGAAAGAAAGAAAGAGGAAGGGAGGGAGGGAGGGAGGGAGGGAGGGAGGGAGGGAGGGAGGGAGGGAGGGAGGGAAGAAAAACCGAGGACTCTTTTTCTTAATCCAGTTTATAGAAAAGGAAGATAAAAGAGTAGAAGAATCAGAAGTAGGTAGCTAAGACAACATGCAAAGCTGTAACTGGAAATAGAGTCAAAAGTCATGTGCATGATATAAAAAGAGAAGATCAACTCTACCACCGAGATTCTTGCAATGGAGCTATTGATGAAAAGGCACATCCTGGGCTAAGGATATGGCTCAGTGGAAGAGTACCTTCCTAGAGCACATGAAGTCCTAGGCTTAATCCTCTGTACCACAAACAGTGACATAAAATTCTGTCATAGCAAGAGATTTGTAAAGAGCATCAGGTAGGACAGGTCTGGGCACATTCTCAGAGGAACTAGAACGTGGGCAACAGTCTGAACTGTACACTAAGAGATACCCAAGGAGGCAAAGCCTAGAAAACACATGGAGGATGAACGGCGGCGACTTCCCAGAAAGATCCCCTGCCCTGCCATCCACTGTCTCTCACAGGAGAGGACATGAGTGTGCTGGGTAGAAATGTGCAGAGAGATGCCGAAGGTGCAGTGACTCTTGCATCACCACTCCTAGCTCAAGGACTTGAACTTGGAAATGAAGGGAATTATAGGCAATGGCTGCAGAAGGTCGAGACAGTGGTCTTTGATATCAGAACAAAAAGCTCTTGCTCAGGACTGGGTATACATTTCTAAAGACTAGAAAGAATGTATTGTAAAAACAAAATTCTGATAGGATCGATAGGGTGAAAGCAGGATTTTTGCCCAGAGGAGGAGAATGAATGTATCCAAACAGGTGGTAGAACAAATATATGGAAGATGTCATATTGCCATGACAGGACACATAGTTAGGACAGAGATTTTTAAAACTTCATACATGATAGCAAATGAAGTTTAGACACCAAACACAAAGAGTAAATTCGATGAGTGGTTTAATTTGAGATGATAACAAAGAAAGACATAGATGGTCTCTTAGCTATTTCTGAATTCCCACAAGTAAGCCTATGGCTGGAATAGACAGCCAATGAAACACTAAAGAGGTGGAGGTAGATCAGTCAGCACATCACTTGCCCCATAGTCATGAGGGCCTGAGTTCTAGATATAGTACTCCCTCCCACAATAAGCAAGCCAAGCTGGTGATACACATTTGTAATCCCAGCGCTGGGGAAGAGGAAACAGAAAGGTTCCCAGGGCTCACGAGCAACTGTGGCAGCCGACTTAGTAAGCAGTGCCACCCAACTTAAGAAGCATGTCATAATGACACTGGAGGTTGTCCTCTGGCCTCCACATGAATGTGCTCAACTGTGTACATGCTTCTGAACACACACTCACTTGTCCATAGAAGATGCATGTACGTCAGAGTTTATGGCTATAGGGAGCCTTGGAAGAAAAAGATTAAAAAGTATATCAATTCAATCGAATATGTGTGGCCAGAAGTCTGGCTCTGCTCAAGTCACTGAGGCTAAGAGTCCTGTTGCTCTTATAAAGTAAAGCCATAGGAGAAGTCCTAAGACCCTTACTCTGTGACCTCCCACAGCTGTGGTCATACACGTGTTCATGATATTTATTCTAAAAATAGCCACTGTACACTGGAGATGAAAATACACAGACGAAGTGGGCGTGCTCATTCACAGGCCGTACACAAAAAGCAGAAGCAACACTAAAACGTTTAAATTCCCTGAGGCTGTACGTGTTCAGAGGTCTAACAGAGGCATGAGTAAAAAATGCTTTGGGGCTGGGGAAGAAGGAGTGTTCCAGTAGAGACTGGAGTCTTCTTGAATGCAGGATTTGGTGGTTTGTGGCTATATGAAAATTCTTTGTTCCCTCAGGGACCTGTCTGCAGAAGACGCAAACCTGCAAGGATCAGAGGGCATTTGCCTAGGCAAGGTTGATTCCAGCACATGTTGGAGTCTCATGAAGCTAGAGCCTCCATAAGCCCTTTCTAAGCTTCTGCTCTACCCTCTGCAAAACTTTCTTTCTTACACTGGTTGATGACTGGTCATAGTCACCTATTGGAGATCCTTTTCTGTCCTAAATAAACAAACTGGGCATGGGGGAGTATGTCTTAACAAGGGAAAAACAAAAGAAATTCAGGCGTGTGGGTAAGATTGTTGTACTCCTGTGCAAAGCCCTTTATATTTGAGAGGGTGAAGTCAAAAGCAGATCTACAGTGGAGAGGAGCATCAAAGGTCCTGTTTGGATGAAATTACGTAAAAGCTCATCAAGAAAGTGTTTGAAGATGATCGCGCCTTAATATCAAGTATTTCAAAAATTGTTCCCTAGTGATAAATTACATCTTTGAACATACAGAGAGTAGTCTTTGTAGGCTGGGTGGGTTTTATCTCTAGGTATGTTTACCAGAAGTCTGATTTCATTAAAACTAGGACTTACTCACCTTGTTTGCCATTTTCCCGTTTACAGAGCCTCCTCTGTAGAGGATAGAAAGACTGTTTTCCTGCTCAACACTATCAATGAGTCAATAGTTAATCAACAAAAAATTTTGAGAGAGCCAGCTCAGAGAGGTCCAAAATATCATACTGGTGGTTGGACATGTATCATTAGGCCTCATGAAATCCGGTTCAAAGCAAGCCCACATCCAGAAGGCTTCTGGGATGTATGGGAATTTCTTCATAGGAAGAATGATAAGAGCTGACACTCTTGCAAGGAGACTACAAGAGATAGAGATACCAGTGTAAGCCAGGAGATGCGCAGTCAGCTTTCTGCATTTTGGGCCCTAAAGAATGCATTAGAAGGTGGATTTGAGCTCGAATAAGCTGCCTTGATGGTACTATTCGTTTTCTGACTACAGAGAACAAGAGGATGATGCAAATCTTGGCAAAAACTGCAGCCACCAAGGCCTGCCATAATCCCAGCGCTAGTTGCTTTTCTCATTGCCGTGACCAAATTCTCGACTGGGGCACTTTATGTGAGAAGGGTTTATTCCATCTCAGAGTTTAAGGAGGGACACATACCTGTCATGAGAGGAAGCCATGGTGGTGGGATGTGGATGGTTGGTCATGTTGCCTTTGTGATCAGAAAGCAAAGGGAGGAACGTTGGTACTGGCTGACTCCCTCATTTCTCCCTTCTTATTTGGTCTGGACCCCAGTCTATGGAATGGCGCTGCCCATGCTCAGTGTAGGTCATCCCGCCTCAGTTAAACCTCTGCGAAAATCTTCACAGACACACCCAGTGATGTGGTGTGTGCCTTCTAGGTGATACCAGGGCCAGTCAAGTTGGCAAGGAAAATTAACCTTCACATTACCCATACATAGTAAGCATTTAAAGACCTGCCTTGTCAAAGAGAGAAAAAGAAAGATATTTAATATTGCCTTGTTTTCAATGTCCTCAGCAAGATTTTCTTTTTCACATTTAAAAGACCAAATAGACCACAAAAGAGAAATCAAATCAGGCCTAACAGTTGGATACCTATGAGTTCAAGTTTCCAGGATTTGAAATGTTTACCGCAGGCTCCTCTGGGAATCATGTGTCTCATGCTGGTGACAATGACAGAAAGAATGTGTCAGCTACCAGAAGCTGATGATGGCAAGCTAGCCATATTTATCAAAATTCAAATTTAAGTGGGGGGTTTAAACTTTATTTTTACTAACGTTTTTATTAAGTCCTTGACAAAATTCTACAATTAAACTGCAGGTTCAGGATAACGTCTTCACCAAAACCCCACATTTGCTCAAAAAAGAACAGGCCATGGCCCCTTGGTTACACCTGCCTTTGAGCTACAGTTGACTTGCATCTCCCAAAGTGCTTCCTATTTGGTGGAGTAACTGCTCTCACGGATAAGGATGGACATAAGAAAACTTGGTATCATGAGCATCCATGTGGTGCACACTGTTGAAAATTTTGCCTTCCTCGGCAGGCTCTTCACACTGGAGCCCACACGTGGACCTCCTCTCACTGGGCAGCGATGCTAACACAGATAAAAGTGTTGGAGGGGTGAAAGGTGTGAGCCATTTCATCCCAGGGAATGTTAGAAGAACAGGGGACATACCATGAAGATACCAGGAGAGGGACATGCCATGTATACTGCCTGCTGGAAGCCTTTTCCCGTCTGTGTTCTTGTGTAAGATAAGCCCTCAGATTCCTCCAAGTCCTAGAACATCAGAGCTGACTGGCCACAAGATTTTATGTCATCCCAACTCCTCCCATCTTAGGCTAGTACAATTAGAATATTTAATACCCCCCCACACACACACACAGGCTTGTGTTTTGAATATTAGTGGCACTGTTTGCTAAGGTTTGGGGAGCTTTGGTTGAAGGAAGTAGGTCACTGGGGCTATTGGGATTATCTTGTCTCTTATCCTTCCCTTGCTCTCACTGTTTGCTGTCCACTAGGGGTAACTCTGAAATGGATTCAGAATCAATGGATTTGTGCAATCATAGACTAAACCTTCAGAAACTATAAGCCACAACCCCTTTCCCTTAAATTGTTACTAAATTAATTCATTAAATTATTGAATTAAATTTTTTCTCTCACCTTGTCATGATAATGAGAAAAATACATTATCTTTCTTTTTAATCTCATTTTCTCTGTTTTCATATTAAATAAATTGCTTCCCCTGGCAAATGGAATGAGACAGCCTGGGCTTCAGTTGCCTTTCTTATGTTCTTTCTCCCTTTGTTTCTGGTAGCAGTGGAATCTATTCACCTCTGTTTTCCAGGATCCTAAGTCATCAAACCCAAGTTTGACCACTTTCCTAAGTGTTGGTCCCACCGGACAGACAGGAGTCAGCTCAAGGCATCTAGAACACCATTGATCGTTCTAGAACTCAGGTTTCATCTTGGCTTCTCCCATTTCATCAATAGTATCATATTTTTAGGTCAAAACCTCAGTGTCATCTTTGGCATTTGCCATGGCTGCTGCCTAGTTGTGGAGGGGTTGGGGGAGAAGCAGGATAGGTCACTGAGAGACTACTGGAAACATACAGTGGAAATGTGAGGCTCAGGCTTCGTGAAGCTAAACAGCATAAGGCCCGTGAAGATGGCATACAGTTCAACAGTGCTACTTGAAAAGGTCAGAGACGGCTACTGGACAACCTCATGTACTATCTCCACCGTGTCTCATATCCAGTCAGTGCAACATGTGTAGGTTAGAAGATTAGCATCAGTAGCATCCATGCTCTTGGTGTGACCAGCTCCCAGCACACATGCAGGAAAGCAGGTGTTCTTCCGATTCAGAAAGTTCACATGCTTGTGAGGCATCGCGTTCTTTCAAATATCACTTCTCAGATGTTTCCACCCTAGTCCACTTCCCCGGTTGTCCTTGTGATCTGGCAAAATACTTGGGAGTGCAAAGAGGCATTTCAAGGACATGGTATGCAGCATCCTCAAGGACCACATCAAGTCCCCTACCCTTTTGTCTCCTACCTAGCTTCTCATCCGTCTCTGTCAGTTCTTTATGTAGAGATGCTTTTTAATTCACCTATTGATTTCCATTTCCATAGCACAGACCAAAGTTGGGCTTTAGTAAAATCGCAACACAGTCGTTGAATTTTCCTTCTCCATCCCTGCACTTTAACATAAGATCAACATTCCAAATTGAGAGGCACGGTCTTCCCCAGGTGCCTCTCCTCTTCAGTATCCTGGGACCCATTCCCCTAACTGGAATACCTTTCAAACTCTATCCTAACTTTAAAATCCAACTGACACTTTTGTCCTTCGTAGGTTTGATCTTACTTCTACTTACTTCTTACTACTTAGCTGCTGAGTTACCATTAATAAGTTACTCAACCACTGTTTCAGTTCATATACATACACACACACACACACACATATATATATATCAAGAAGCAAATGAGTTAGCATATAGTTAGAACAACCAGAATTAGTTGTTGACTGATAAATTCTGTATAATGTTTAATAATGCTTTCACACACATGCACACCACCATGTACATGTAGAGAACATAAAACAGCATGCAGGAATCTTCCTTTCCTACTGTATGGGTCCCAAAGATCCACCTCAGCTTGTCAGGCTTTTCAGCAAGCACTTTGCCCACTGAGCAACTTCACTGGACCACTTTAACGCGTTAGACAAAACAAGTACGTGTGCAATTCCTAGCTGTTCCAAACCTTTTCCTTCTCTATGTTAGTACATCACCATATGACTGCAATCTGATCCATTTAATAAATGATGCTCTCCAGTGGGTTGGGTCAGCTGCCCACATACACTGAAATGCTCTTGGCAGAAATCATATGATCTTTTTTTTTTTTTTTTTTTTTGCTTTCCCGAAGTCCCTTACCTGCTGAGGACACACATGTATTGATTATTCAGCACTGGTGTACCCCCTTGATGCTCTAGAAGTGCCCCTGACCCTACAGCAACCTCACTATCTGCCTTCTTTTTAGAGCTGGGCTTCTTCCATGTTTTGACCCATGGATATGGCTTGCGGGCTCCAACCAGTCATCTTTGTTGGCCATCTCTGAGTGTGGTGTCACATTTATCAGGGACAGTGGGATTTGGCAGGCAGGGGAAAAAAACCAAAAAACCCACAATATGTAGACAGAGCCATTACAAGACAACTCAGCCAGTACAACCCCTACAGTTCACTGACAGTAGTATATTAGCTTTCCAGATCTCTGACATTGAACACCATGTGGCCCTTTTCGAGAGGTGGTTGAAGATCAGGGTGAATGGCTACTGCTTCCCCAGCATTTATCTCTGGAAGTCATGTGTCTGGTACTTGATTCTAGAATGATCTGGGATAGCATGTCTGTCCCATGAAGGGTGGTCCCAGTGAAGAGTGAAATTTTGGACTGAGTCGGTGTGAGAGCTTCGGCAAATCTTCTGAAGACTGTCCAAAGCCACACATAAATAGTGAGTTTGGAAAAGCAAACAGGAATGTGTGGGGTGTGGCCTTCAGAACCAGTCACACAGTGCTCACAGAGCAGCGGGCCGTTTAGTAAAACAGAGCACTTGAAAACATCCATCAGGGTGGTGGCGGGGAAAAGCTTTATTTAAACCAATTACTCTGGTGCACTTCATTCCATATATAACCCCACCTCTGTGCTCTGATCCAAGCTGGGAAGAACTATTGATATGTGATTATGTCTCCACACATGCAGCGCCTGTCTCCTTACCTGAAGGCATTAGCAACCTGCTGCCCTATGTATAATAAGATCTCACTATTTAAAACTGGGCTGTGCTGGGTCTAGACTGTGGGTCTAGACTTTGTGGTCTTGACAATTTCATGGGACTCAAATACCAAGCCACCCAGACGCTGTTCTGATCTTTCACAGGCTGGATGAAGATGACAAGTCCCCTTAAGGGTGACTCTCTAGCTTATGTCAAGGTTTACTATGTGCCAAATTGACTCAGTGAAGGTCAATTCTGGTTGACAGAAATGCCTTGGAAGCATGTGACCTTAGGATTCTAATAATGAGCTTATGGGACATCACACAAGGGCTTTCTAGTGTTTTCGCTGAGTCAAGTAACCATAAACAGACTTCCAGAATGAAATTCATTCCCTGGAGAGTTCTGACATTGAAGATAGATGGTCCTGCCTCTGCAACTCTCCCTTCTTTAAGGTCTAGTCATTGTGATTCCATACAACTTCTATTTTCTGACATGGAGGTCTTAGTTCCTAGTGAACTAAGTGGTGTCTAAATTTTAGCAGTTGCATCTCATTCTTGTGGGTAAGCAAAGGCTGTTTAACTTCCATGTGCCATTTCTTACCTGGGGATCATCTCATCTGTGTTCTCTCCAATATCTGTCCTCCATCCTGAGTATGGAATTCCATCTCTACTACCTCACTTGTACTCCACATGCCCCACTCACACCAATTACTCATGTTTTCTTACTCCCAGGATTCTTTCTTTTTGTCAAGTTGACCTAGGGATGGGTTTTAATCATCTACCCAGAATGCATTTGGATGTTGAAGCAGACAATATTTACCAGTGAAAGTTTATTGAGAACTTACAGCAGGTGGGATTCCCAGAAAGACAAGACCACATAGGACTTTGAAGAACAAAGAGGGACAAGGTAGGGTTAGCTTGCTTTTGTCTGTTTTGTTGGACTTTTTGGGAGTTCTTTTTGGGGAGCTATGTTGGGCAACTCCATGAACTGCAGGCTAGGAGCTGCAGCATTTGAAATACCAGCCAGCATACAAAAGTCTTTCCTACTGGGATCCACAGATGTTAGTGGGCGGAGTAGACTATCAGGAGGATATCTCAGGAGTTCTCAGACATTCAAATGCCAGGGTTGGAGTCCTTCATTCTTAGTACCTCTATGTCCAACACAAACAGACTTTCTATGAGACCATTGTCCTCTAAAATAAGCTCTAAGATTGCATTGCTGTTGCCTCATCTTCCACTGGCAGTGACTATCCTTGGTTGTAGCAGTAGCCCATGCTTTTCCCAATGGCATTCGTTGAGTCTTCATAGTAGGTTGAACTGTGTTTCTCTCCAAAAGAAGATGTTCACATACTAAACCCAAATATGTGTGAACATGAACTCACTTAGAAATAGGATCTTCCTAATGTTCTAAAGCCAAGAGTCTCTGGATGAGGTCATCCTGGGCTAAGTGTGGGCCTTAGCAGTTGTATTTGCAAGGGAAAGAAGAGAAAGCTTTGGCACAGAGAAGGCCACAGTGCAGATGTAGGGATGCTGGAATGTTGAGGGTACAGATCAAAGGGGTGCTAGGATTGTCAGCAGCCAGCAGACACCAGAGAGAAATATGGGACAGGGACCCTTTCCCATTCTCCATCAAGTACCAGCCTTGCAAACTCCTGGGTTTCAGACTTCCAGATCTTCCAGAAAAACGCCAAGTCCAGCCACCAACTCTGTAGCTGTTTGCTGTTATCTGTAAGACAAGACAGGCTTATTAATGCAGTCCTGCATCTTCACACTCATCACCAGAGCTGTGAGCTCCCAGAGGGCAGTGCCTATGTTTTCCTTCACAGCCTTGCACATGGTGCCTGGTACTGCACTCCTGCCCTGTTTGCTGAAAATTACCAACAGATCCAAAGTAGTAAAAAGAGCCCCTGACATTCTTTCTATAGTAGCAGGGTTTCTTCTAAATCTACTAGCTCTGTCAAAATCACCAAAGTCTCTGACTCCATATAAAAGCTTGGAGTTGCACTCTGGAGAGTTCCTTATTTCTTCTTAAATAATAATTCGATAGATAGATAGATAGATAGATAGATAGATAGATAGATAGAGAGAGAGAGAGAGAGAGAGAGAGAGATAGGTAGATAGCTGCCTCAGACTCCTATTTCTTACCTATTAGTATGTCTAGAACTATCAGGGTGAGGAGGAGAGTGTCTGTTCCAACCTGCATAAGCACAAAGCACTTTGGCATGCACCCAAACTTCATGTTTTGCTAGATGATGGGCAGTTAGCCTGGGATCTTGTTTTAACCATGGTTTTTAATTCTGGGAGGGCCTGAAATGGTGGGATCTACTGAGCCAAGCCACCTCCTGTTTAGCTTGGATCCTCTCTTCTCTAAGCCAAGAGATGATTTTTCCCCTCATAGGTAGGAAGTAAGTGCGCGAGGATAAAGTAGTTGTTTAGAGACCACCTAAGCCAGGTCTAAAACTCCTGCGCCAGCAGAGAAGCCTCCACATGGTAAAAGGTCTGTGCCTTGGTAAAAGTAAAATAAAGTACAGATGAAGAGCCTGAAGAACAGAGGGGGCATCAGAAGTGAGGATTCCTGTAGCCCACCCGGGGATCGCTGCCCACGGATCCCTGTAGCCCACCCAGGGACCGCTGCCCACCTGTCCTTTCCTATTGGCTCCTTTTACAGATGCTGAGAGCAGCCGGGCCATGTGTTCAAAGCTCATGGTTTAACTCTCTTCTTCCTTCACTCTTAAGTATTTTTCTCTCTCCCCCCAAAGCCACAAGAATGTTAGGTAACTTACCCCTCCCACCCAAGAAACATTATAGATGCTCAACCTGCCTCCTGCCCTTGGGTCACCTCAGGCCCTCAGTTCAGGAGTGCGAACACTGATATAAACAGCACCCACACAAAAAGGAGGGTGTTTTTATTTTAAATTGTATCCTGTTCTATAGAGAAGATCTGGGTGACCAAGCCCTCGTTCAACATGTCCCGAACAAGCCACAGAAAGCAGAAACCATGGAAAGGGCTCAGGAGAATTGAGAGATCCCTCCCTGCCATCCAGGAACTTCTAGCCCAGTGGTTCTCAGCCTTCCTAACACTGTGACCCTAGATACAGTTCCTCCTGTTGTAGTGACCCCCCCTCAACCATAAAATTATTTTTGTTGCTACGTACCTGTCACTTTGCTACTGTTATGAGTTGTAATGTAAATATCCATGTTTTTTGGTGGTCATTGGTGAGCCCTGGGACAGGATCCTTTGACTTTCAAAGGGAATCAATATGCGTAGATTGAGAACCACTGTTCCAGGCAAATGGTATTTACAAAAGGAGAGGGGACAATATAGCTTCTGTCAGTAGTGTTACCAAAGTGTTGCTTTTCTCAGAGTCCCACATCCAAGAAACCCTTTCATAATCATGGCATCCAGGAGATTTGAGGTAGATTCATCTGTCAATTTATCCAATACAAAAATGGACAAGCTCTGAGAGGGGATTAGTGGCATATTACTGTAAAAGGTCTGTGTTTCTTTTTTTAAAAAATGAAGTACAGATGGAGAGCCCAGGAGAAACAAGGGGGACATCTGAGGTATCAAGGTGGGTTTAGAGAGCAACCCTCTAGTCACCAGTCCTGGTCCTTTCTACCCTCAGAGTTGTTAACACCTGTCAGGCCCATGCCTCCTGCTCAGTCCTGTTGTAAGTGAGTCTAACACTAACACTAATGAATTTGTCTAAGATTGTCCCATGGTGTTCCACAGGAAACCTATCCTAGTTAGTCTTTCTTTTGGAAACTATTTGTCTCATTTATACCTCTCTCCTCTCCTCTCCTCTCCTCTCCTCTCCTCTCCTCTCCTCTCCTCTCCTCTCCTCTCCTCTCCTCTCCTCTCCTCTCCTCTCCTCTCCTCTCCTCCTCTCTCTCTCTCTCTCTCTCTCTCTCTCTCTCTCTCTCTCTCTCTCTCTCTCTCTCTCTCTCTTTCTCTCTCTCTCTCTCTCATATAAACTTGGACCTTCATAGTTCTAAAATGGAGCACCAACTCCTGCTCTCTAGTGGCATGGTTTTTTAGACCACCTAATGGAGATCAGTGCTAGAGCTGGGGATAGTAGAAAAGAGACCTTTCTAGGAACCATAAATAGCAGGTCCAGTTGGAATACTGAGCCCCTGGAGAAGAACAGTATCTGTGGGAAAAGAAATGGTGATTTTTTTTTTTTTTTTTTTGGAGCAGGAGATATCATTGAAAAGTTACTGGTAAGATTCAAATCACAGCAAAAGGAAGCAGGAAACATCTGAATTAGGTTCACAGGTGAGTTCCCTGACGGGATGTCATGGTACCTTAACTATAAGACGGAAGAGAGTGGGTGAGACAGAGAAGGGTATGGAGACTCAGGTGGCCTCTTCCAGAGAAGGCTCAAGGCAGGGTAGACACTGAGAACAGGAATGGTTCAGCCAAATGCCGTCAAACCAGTGCCTCTGCAGATGGTCCCAAGAGAGAAGAGATGACTCTTACAAAAGAGAATGTCACCACCATTGCCAGCCTCTCCCCAGATGTGAAGTCAGAAGTTTACTCTGGCGGAGAGCTGGGAAAAGTATATTTGAGGCCAGAGAGAAAAACAAACCTAACTGAAATACATATCTACATGATCTTGGCACAGCAACCTTGTTACCATGGTGATACCCCCTGCACAGCCTACCTGGCCCCCGGTGAGCCTTGCTTGCCTCCCTTTTCAGTAGAAAAGTTACAGCAATCTGAGCCTGGAGCTGTCCAGCTCCTGGGATCTTAGGGAGGCCTTATCAGTTCCATCACTGATTTAATAGAGCCACACCCTCAGTGGAGGACTGAGATCTTGGGCGTACCTTTTCTATTCTCTTCTGTCCGTCTCTGTGGCACCTTCTCATTCCCTTTAGTGGCCTGATGACGTCACATGTGGAGCTGCCGTGTTGGCCTGTGGATGCTTTCACAGAAGTTTTGCAGCTTCAGTTATGAGCAGCAGCTTCCTATTTCTGCCTGCAGATGTTCATACACACACCCTGGAAAGTGACCCTGGGAGTCACAATATGGCAGCCCATACTATAGTATATAACCTACTCTGTTATGCCCGACTTACACAATGTTTGCTACCATTCTTTTAATTGAGAAGTTTCAGATTCCCGCATTTCCAGTTGTTCCGACCTAGGCGAATTGTTCTGGAAATCTGACACAGCCACCCCACACATAGGTAATCACCTAGGTCTATGTTATTGCTACTCTCTCTACACATGGCGTTTGTCTCTATTTTGCCACAATCTCCATCACTTCTTATTGCCTGAAACAACGCCTTCTTCCTTCAATTAATTTTACTTAGCTGAGATAAAGTCCTCCAGGCATTTAGCTCTGAAATCCTAATGTATGATAATCATGTTGGCTCTGGCAGAAGTTCCTTGGTGCCCAGAAGACATGAATGTACTTGAGTGGTAAATATGGCTCGATTCCAGAGTCTCTGCCCTCCCTTCACGTGTTCTTCTGATCACAGCCTCCTGATAAAACACTCCTCATCTCATGACAAGTGCTCAGCCATCCAGTCCTGACAGTACAGACCAATGCAATCCCAGGTTGAGCCTCCTCCAGTCAAGGCTCTAATTCCATAATGCCTCTCTCTTAGCTGCCTGACTCAAGCAGAGACATCTGAACAACTGGCTCTGGTGGCTGTCGGTGACTATGGTCACTTGAGTCATTTTGCATGGTTAAATATAAAAGAAAGGAAGTGGTGAGGTGAAGTCAACTCTCTGGTTTTTCGGGAAGAGGGGAGGCACTCTAGAACCAAATGAAGTCGAGGAACAATCATGAGGGGCAGATGCAGAAGCCAGCCTTGACTATTGACTTAGACAAACAAGATCCAAGAGACTGATAAAGTGCACATTTATCACACACTGCCTGTGTCTGAGGGAGTCCCCCTAACTTGGGGTGGGGTGTTACGGTTTGAAACCGGAATGTTCCCCAGAGAGACACTATTGCACTTACGTGATTGAGCATAAGATCCCCATCTGGTGACACAGCTTTTACAGGCCATACAAACTTTGACACACTGGGTCTCCATGGTGACACGCTGGGTCTTCATAACAGTGTGGGCTGGTAGGAACAGACTTTGATGGGTATAGCCAAGCTCTGACTTGGTCTCTGCTTCCTGATCCACCAATCTATCGTATGAAAGCTGTAGCTCTGGCCTCCTATTGCCATGGACCAAACCATTTGGCTATGGCTCCCTTGCTATGGTGGTCTGATCTCTTGGGACTGTGAGAGATGGCTCAGCAGTTAAGAGCACTGACTGCTCTTCCAGAGGTCCTGAGTTCAATTTCCAGCAGCCACTAATGGGGTCTGCTATCACTCCCATTCAGAGAATGTCTACACCTCTCTGGCTCAGCCTGATGTGCCAGGGGTTTGCCAAGTTTCAGGATTCTGTCTCTTTTCTAGTGTTTCATGCCTGCTCTCTCCGTGTCCAAAGTATAGTGAGGCTAGAACTCCAGATCCCTTTAGTCATTATCAACCTCCACTTGGCAAACCTTGATTGCATTCTTCCCTAGGGTAGTACTGTCAGTAATGGGACTTATCATGTCTTTGCCCTGCTATGCAGCCAGCTTGGAAATGGATGTATTCTAGCTATCTAAATGATGACAGGGTCTAATTGTGTATATTCTTGGAGTATGGCAGTTGAAATGTATACATTTTGTGTAGTTCTTATTGGATTTAGATTAGTCTTATACATAAGACAGGAGCAACATCACAAAATAGAGTCAGGGCTGGGACTGTTTCCAACCCTGTTACCTCTAGGTAATGCACCCTAATTAACCAAGTCCTCTTTAGGCCTCAAAAGCAAAGGGTGTTGACAAGCAGAAGCAACATCTTCTCCCCACCTTAGCCAAGCCTGTGTGCAGCTCTGTGTGACTCGGTGTCAACAGCTTCCCTGAATGGTTAGCCCAGAATAGATGCAGAGGTCACCGATCACTGCGCCTTGCTTAATGCCCCCCCAATATACATTATGCAGGATAGACAGCTCTCTTGAATTCTCCATCGTTAAGAAGGACATAATCGTAAGAATGGGCTCTAAGCTCATGTTCCTCCTTGCTGTCAACAGGCAAGCTGGGACTTCAGAGGCACAACTGGTCCATCAGGTATCATCATCCTTACTAGTCAGCAGCTATGTAGACACTAGACATTTTGCTGAATACATACATGGCCCCAGGCATTAGGCTGGCCAATGGGATCTGTCTAAACTTGACAATCTACTCCAACCTGGTCTACCCTTGATAGGCAGAAGCGTTTCAGTATAAGCACATACATAACTCCCCACTCCTTTAGTATATTACTTACGAGCTTTGATTCCAAAAAAGGATATTTAAGTGTCAGGCACATGAGAATATACATAATTCTTAAAATGATACAGACGTCTCTCTGATGCTCCCTACCACACTTGAATAATACAGCCATAAGTGCTCTCCCCTATCCCAACAGCCCAAAGAACCCTGGCCAAATCCTTCAACTAAGAGTCTTCACATATACTTAACCATTGACTTGTTTAGTATGTAGAATCAATAGAAGCCCAGAAAGCACACATCCCCTTCAGCCTTCCCCACTCTCTCTGACGTTCCCTCCTGACTCCTTTCAGATATGCTTTCCAGTCCTTCCAGAGGGTGCAGAGGCCAACTCAGACCTGATGGCAGCGACATCCGTGACTGTGCCCCCTTCCCACTAGTGCCACCCTACGATAACATTTCCTACACATGCATTCTTTAATTCTTTGAGAACGATGTGTTTGTCACCAAGCACACGCAGCATTTCCCCTGCCTTTGCTTTTGACCCTGCATGGAGATCTGGGCTCTCCGGAGCAGAGGAGACGGGCTGTGGGAGACGCAGCCATTCGCAGCCTCCTTGGACAAAGCCAGGGTTCCCTTGGCAACCGCAGCGTGTGCGCACGTTTACAAAGGGGTTTCCCTCCAGCCACCCCCCCCCGGGGGAAGGGGGGCTCTCGCAACTCCTGAACTCATCCATGTGTCCTGTCATGGAGACATCACCAAACAGGGTAGGAAAACAACGGTTACGACGATTCTCATCTCATGATTGCCATTTGCAGACAAGTGGTTTGCATTCAACAGGCAGGAAAATGTGAGTTGAGTGGGTGAATGAATTTGGCTGCAAGCTGGTGAGCAACCTTCAGGGGGGGTGAGGGGGGCTGCTTCTGGATACAGGCAAGTTTTGGTTCCAGAGAATTGGGGCTGTAAAGTATGCCTTTGTCTGTGGGGAGGTGGGAGGATGGGGTGGGGCGGAGGAGAGGGGCCTCTAGGGGCAAGCTTTTCTGCTTGCCTTCTTATCTTTGACTATTTATGAATATTCGGAAACCAGGAATTGCTCATCTCAGGTTAGTGCCCGTGATTGCTGTTAAACACATGCTTGCCTCTCTCTGTCTTTCTGTCTTTGCCTCTCTCTCTGTCTCTCTGTCTCTGTCTCTCCTTCCCTTCTTCCCTCCCTCCCTCCCTCTCCTTCCTCCTTTCTTACTACCCTGATGGAGGAGCGAGAGCAAGCACTTTTGGAGAAGTTCTAAATGCCTGAACAGGGCCGGGAGGGTCTCATGCAGCGCTGTAAAAGACGTCCTCCTCACTGAGAGCCACACCAAGGTTGTTTGAATTCCTTTCTCTGACCCAGGAGACCTCATGTGTGTGGCTGCTTGTTGGAAAAAAGCATCTATTATTGACTTGGCAAATACTTATCAACAGTTTCTATGGCAATTCAGAAGCGTGTTCCTTAAGTCCGGGTTCCTCTGTTTGTGTGTGTGTTTGGGATAAGTGGTATTGGTGTTGGGTACCCAGGAAAGGGAAACCCATCAGACCTTCTACCCTAGAACTTCAGCAGGCACTGAGGATGCTACAATGCTCCCAGAGATTGACCTCTGGCATTCGGTCTTAGGCAGAAATAGAAATAGTTGCTGAAAGTAAAGACTTAAACAACTACTCCCCCCCCCTTTTCTTTCTCCTCTCTCCTTCTCCTGCCCCCTTCTTTCTCACCCCCACCCCTGCTTTCTTTCCTTCTTCCAAGTCTCCCTTCTTGTCCTTCCCTCCCTTCTTTCCCTTATCCCTTTGTCCTTTTAAATCCCACTTTCAGGGTGACTTCTAAGCATGGCTGTTTATAGAAGCAGGTGCTTTGAGATGCTCCAAGTTTAAACTGGTTACTGCGTTATCCTGTTAGGCACATTTGAAAATAATCTGATTCCTTTTGTTCTGTGTTCAATTTTCCAGTAAAGGACTGTATGCATTACAGCCACATCTCAGAGTTAACCAATCACAAGCCCAGGAATGTTTTAATGTTTTGAGTGTTCTATAGGTGTTCACTTGCTTTTTTCTTTTTTCTTTTTCCCCTTTTCTTTCTTTTTCTCTCTTTCTCTCGTTCTTTCTTTCTTTCTCTCTCTCTCTTCCTTTCTTTCTTTCTTTCTCTCTTCCTTCCTTCCTTCCTTCCTTCCTTCCTGTCTTTCTTTCTTTCTTTCTTTCTTTCTTTCTTTCTCTCTCTCTCTCTCTCTCTTTCTTTCTTTCTTTCTTTCTCTCTTCCTTCCTTTCTTCCTTCCTTCCTTTCTTTCTTTCTTTCTTTCTTTCTTTCTTTCTTTCTTTTTTTTGATAAGGCCTTTTGTAGTCCAATGAAATCACTGCATAAACAAGGTTAGCCTTGAACTACTGATCCTCCTGTCTCCACCCAGCAAGGTGTCAGTCAATATGCTGTGCTTTTGAGTAGTCTCCTGAGGGATCAGCTCAAGGTATCTTAGCTCCTTATCTTTACACATTGTCTGCCTGGAGGGTGGAGCTGGGGCCAGTCTGATCCACTGACTCTGAATGATACTGGACATTCCCCAGCAATGGGATCCCACTCAAGTTCTTTTGCTTATCTCTGTCTAGTGGCAGCATTCAGAAAAGAGGGATGCCACCACAACTGTTTCCCTGAAGGCCTCAGCCTGAGAAAGGACAGGGGAAGGGAAGGCAGGAATAGTCATGGCAGCTGCCCCTCGAACAGAGGACTGTTCAGAAATGGGAAGACAGAACACAAAGAGGTTCTGGGCTTGGAAACCAGATGCTGTAGTGCCCGGGATGTGGTCCTTTTTAACTCTGACATCCTCCATCATTAGACTCATCTTACCAGCTTTGTATTGCTTTTCCTGTGTTGAGAACTTTTACTATTGAAGGATAAGACAAGGTCATATCTTGATTTTCTCTAATTGAGGCAAGTGCACTGTCTTGGGAGTGAGAAAATGAGATCTGAATCTCTGCCCTTGTAGGTGAGCTGTTTAACTCAAGCCAGCCACACTCTGTCATCTGATCGCAGTCAATGTATGCAGCCATCGATAGGGAATATTGGAAAGAATGTTCTTTTTTTTTTTTCTGACAGAGTGGGTGGAAAACCTTTGCTCTGAAGAGGTGGTATTTTAAAAGCTTCAACACTACTTGAATGAGGAATAAGCTATGGTAGCTCTAGGCTGAAAGACCATGGGTATGAAGCTCTTGATGGGGCCAGGGGGATACTTGGCCTGTTTAAAGCAAAGTAGGGTACCTGGGACAAAGATAGTGATGCAGAAGACTGGTCCATGGGCTTTGAGTAGGACAGTCTAGGTCTCCATCCCCAGAGGGCATACTAGAGACTGGTGGAAAACCATTGGACATATTTTCACACAGAGGTGATGATCTCTGTTCACTCCAGCAACTGGAGAGAGAAATGTGTTCCTGAAACCTTGTGTGAAAATGTGGTTGGTCAGTACAATTGGCTTGGGTTGAAATGGCTTACACAGGCAGTGATGGGGTATTTGGAAAACTTAGATATGTCTGACAAACCTAGATTTGAGTCCCAACCTTGAGACTTATTCACTATATCCTAACATGCTCGTGTTATTTAAATTCTAATATCATCTGCCTGTGTGATTGCTGAAGATGAAGCAGTCAGTAACCATGCCAACTCAGAGCAGATGCTTGAAATGTTGGTCATTACTGTCAGAGCAAGTCTCAGGACCTCTGCACTGTCAGCCACATATGAGCAAGAGACCCCAGGCATGCCAGGTGCACAAGCATTCTCACTCTGCATGCTTCTCTGGGAAGGAAGTGGGAAGAGAAGAGGTAGTTTGTACACAGACACAAAGATGAAGCACAGGATATGGACAGTCGATGAAATATCTGCCTCACAAGCAGGAAGACCTGAGAGAGGGCCCCAGGTCACCTGTAAAAGGCTGAGTGTTGTTACACATGTCTGTAACTCTAAGGAGTAGGGTAGTTGTTGGAAACAGGCAGATCCCTGGAGATTGATAGCCAGGGTAGCCAATCAGTGGACACTGCAATCAGGGAGAGACCCCGTTGAGAAAGACCAAGTGAAGACTGATTGAAGAAGACACCTGAGGTTGACCTCTGGCCTGCACACAAACATGCATGTGTACTATATTCACAGGTATATGCACAGCCATGTGCACACAGATACAAAGCTGGTTGAAATCAGGGCTATGATGGGAGGATAGGTTCTCTACTCCTGATTAGTATCCTTTTTAATATTATATAATATATAAAAAATATATAGCTAATATATAGTTAGTATATATGATTAATATGTAGTAAACGAGAATGTATACTTAACTCTATGTAATTATTATATTATGTATTATATGGTAATATATACACATACTGTAATCAACAAACAATGCCCCCAGGCCAATCTGGATTCATAAGTAATATTTTATTGGAATATAGCCAACCTCATTTATCCACATCATTTCAATGACTATTTTAGTGATTTAACAGATAAGTGGAATACAAGTGACAAAAATTGGGGGGGGGGGGCGCTGCAAAAACTGAAGTATTTATTCACTGGCCCTTCACAAATGATGCTTGCCAGGCCCTGATCTCCACTGTTCTATTCTATCATCCACATAGCTCTGTTTCATTATCCTAGGTGTGCCAGAAAGGAAGGGCCATGTCTCCAAGCAGCAGGGTGGAGAGTTTTTCCTGGAAGAACATGGTCCTGGTGTTCACTGCAGTAAACGACCTCAGCCACCAGATTTTGGAAAAAAGGACACTGTTTACCTGGGAAGGTCAAGAAACAGGGAGAGTGGGAACTCTGGATGTCCAAGCCTGGGTTCTGAGGATAGGAACATTGAATCCTTGCCCTTGGCAGCTTTGGCTCCAGAATCAGCTATAGAAAGTGAATGAGGAGGAGGGTGGAGGAGAGACCCTGCACCATCTGTGTTTAGCCGTCTCTACCTAAGTGGCTTTATAGCTGTGACTGTCTGGAACTTAACTCTCAGGGGACAGTCTTGCACCCCAGATCAAATCACCTGATATGCAGATGAGCATTGCCAAACACTGGGGAACAATATTTGCTTATTCTCAGAGCCCACCACACAAAATGCTTGTGGAACACCTCTGCAGGATCTACCTTTTTCTCTAAAGACTTCGGTAGGTATATTGAGGAACTGTGATATCTTGAGAGGGACCATGTCCCTCTGCTGACATGCAAGATGTCCATAGGGTGGCATCTTTCTTTGTTATCCATGTTCCCAGTTATGCACTTATACTGTCCCTTCCATGACGAAGCTACATTCTGTGAACCTTCCACTGTATTCAGTCTTACAAGTGACCATTTCCCTCCTTCAAGGTGTTTATCTCATTTTTGTGGATACATTTACATGAATCAGAAGGCTTCCCTCCACTGGATGGGTGGAAGTGGAAGTTTCCATATGTGTGAAGGTATTCTTCTTGACTCCCAGTTTCAAACTCGGCTTGTTGCCTGAGTAAGAAGCAGTGGAAAGTGAATTACCCGGTCCTTCAACTCTAGATAATGCACACACAGTGCCATGCATCTCTTCAATTTCCAGCCAGTCTCCACAGAGGACACCCCAGCTTTCTGCAATGTTAAATCATCCACCGAACTCCTCAGCCAGGGCATTTCAGAGCACTAACGTGTCTTTCCCCTGATTTGATGAACAGATATGTTAATTCTTGACTTGTTCAGAATATCGCAGCCATTTGAAGACCATTGACTTGGGTTGGCTTAGTCATGCAACCCTAACACCCTAGCCAATGTACAGCCTGAGCAGATGAAGCCCTCACGGACGTCTGAGACCCTTGCCTTGTTCTTAGACGTAAAGAAGTCACTGTAAGAACAAATGTCAGGACAACTAATTCCAATAGGGACTTTTCCTCTTCACCCAGACCTTGTGGGGAAGAGAGAGAGAGAGAGAGAGAGAGAGAGAGAGAGAGAGAGAGAGAGAGAGAGAGAGAGAGAACCGCTGGCCTGGCTCAGTCAGGGTGTGTGTGCTATGCAAGCATGAGGACCAGAGTTCAATCCCCAGAACCTACATGAAAAAGCTGGATGTGGTAGCTCCTGAATATGATCCCAGGAGGTGGAGATAGTCAGATTGCCGAGTCTAGTGGAGAGCTAGTCTAGCCTAATCGGCAGGCTCCAAGCCAATGAGGGATCCTGTCTCAAAAAATAAGATCATGAGTCCTGAGGAGTAAATCTCAGGAGGTTAACCTTTAGTTTCTATGCATACCTGCTCACATTTGCATTCCTACATGAACACACACAGAAGGAAGGAAGGAAGGAAGGAAGGAAGGAAGGAAGGAAGGAAGGAAGGAAGGAGGAAAATGGGGAAAAGAAGGATAACTTTCTAAGACTCTCTCAGCTATCTAATTCCCTTTGATTTCTTCCATAGCCATAGGGCTATGACCATTATAGTTAATGAAAATGCATAGATAGATCGATAGATAGATAGATAGGAAGGAAGGAAGGAAGGAAGGAAGGAAGGAAGGAAGGAAGGGAGGAAGGAAGGAAGGAAGGAAGGAAGGAAGGAAGGAAGGAAGGAAGGAAGAAAGGAAGGAAGGAAGGAAGGAAAAGAGAGAGAGAAAGAAAGAAAGAAGGAAGAAAGGGAAGAAAGAAAGAAAGAAAGAAAGAAAGGGAAGAAAGAAAGAAAGAAAGAAAGAAAGAAAGAAAGGAAGGAAGGAAGGAAGAAAGAAAGAAAGAAAGAAGGAAAGAAGAAAAGAGAGAGAGAGAGAGAGAAGAACACACAAATCCTAGGAAATCTGGGACCCTGGGGACGAGCGGTAAGCCAGGAGAAATAGATCACCTCCTGCCTTAAGGAAGCTGCCCCTCCCCCCCCCCAAAAGTGAATTAAACCAACAGATTCAAAAGGTAAAGGCAAATACAAAAAACAAAAAGTGGAGAGGAAGCAAATATCACAGCAGCCCACACTAAAAGTAAATGGTTCCTTACAAGTGTGGTTAACATCGCTGAGACCTAAAGTTACCAAAGACAGTTTGTATCTCCAAAACCCAAAATAAAAGCCTTGAAGGGATTTGCTCAGCCTCTCTTGTGAGGAACTGTTTATACAGTTTCAGAAGAAAAGGAGAAGGAGGAAGTGGGGAGAAAGAAGAGGAGGAGGAGGAAGAGGAGGAGGAGAGAGAAAAAGAAGGTACATTTTGCAGCCTTTAAATCCATGACTGCAGTGTGTTAGGAATCAGGAATGTTTAATGCTACCAGAAACAAACTAAAGTGATATTGCTTTGTTTAGATCTGTGTATTCCTTAATGCTGATCCAGCCAAATGGTTTCCTAGCACCATTAATTGTCTTTAAAAAAAAATCTATCATCATCGAGGAGTCATCTGGGGGTGGAAGAGAAGGCTGATTTTGTTGAAATCTGCCTCATGTGACAATTTCCCTTCTCTTTCAAGACAAATTAATTATTCATCTTATATTCACTCTATAGCCAGAAGGTGAGAGTGACTGCTAAGCCTGACAATAGGTTGGGCTTGGGACCGGCTGATTCATTGAATTGACAAACGTCTTGTCCTTATGATTTACCTTCTGTGTCTGTAATTAGCCGATATTCTTAATTTTGAATTGGATATGTACTACACAGGTCCAGTCCTGCCTTGATATTGCTTTGCCCTCCAGTGCAAATAGTTGGTCCACATAGGTACTTTATCTGTGGCTTCTCAATACCCCAACAGCTCTCTTAAATAGATATGAAGCATACAGCACTGACATTCTATAGCTTACGTCTTCTCCCCAAGTTCATTACTGTAGTCTGTGCCGTGGAGGAGTAGAGAATGCAGAATGATTCTGGGCCATGATAGGAATATCCAGTGGGGATGTCAAACCAGATACTTTAACTTCTCCCCAAATACAGAACACTTGCACACCAGCAGTTGCCCCATTTTCCTAAAAACACTGTTGGTTTTGTAATGTAATTGTGTGCTTTTGCGTTTGGGAATTGGGTTATACTTTTTGATGGAACAGAAAGAATGGGAGACAGTTAGAAATGGCAGAAACCTCAATTTTCCTGCATGTTGTCAGCCCAAGAATGGTAAGAGAAATATAAATGTCAGATCATTGGGTATCAACAGGGAAGTGGGCTTGGGGCTGAGGGTTACTGACAGATTTGTTCAGATGATATGGAGGAGGGAGGGCAGGGCACAGATGCGAGGGGACATCTGGTGTTGGTCTCCTGTTGTGTGTTTGCAGAGCCACCGAGTCGGGGTACTTTGTTAAGGTCTAGCCTGCTTCTGCAGACAGAGATGGAGAGAGGGGAGATTAATACCTGTGGTTCTAACCACCTTTCATATCTTCACAGCTAAACATTATTTATAGAAATCAATTAGCCCTCTGTCTCTGCAATTTTGGTATGAGGTTCTGTCCAAGTTTCTGGCGAGCTCTTTGAGAGGATGATTGATGGTAACCTTTCAGAATGAATAAAAAATGAGTGCTCCCCTAGGAATCGGGACAGCAGAGAGAAAGGTAAATGATTTTTTAAAAATTTCCATACTTTGCAAGTCTCTAGAAGACTAACAGAGAAGCAGCGTGGCCCTTGTTCCAGGTTCTCCTGTAGCTAGCTGGTTGCCTTTTCTTTCCTCTTCTCTCACACAAAAGCCAGCTTTCTGTTGCAGAAGCTTTAGAAAAGCTTGTTACCTGTACCTGAAGTTGTGGGAAAGAAAAGGTTCATTCACTTGCCAGGCTAGTAATTATTGATGCTGCTAAGAGGTAAAGAAATCCAGGGAAAACGCAACAAGGCTCTCCCATTTTCCCTTGCAAGAGATGGGAGCTGCTGACTGGCCTGCATTGAATGAATCTGGGAGCAGAGGGGCAACACGTATAAAATCCCATTGCAATGAATTCCAAGGAAGACACCTATTGATTTGTTCTGCAACTCTAGTCTTGCAGACTGATATCAAAGTACACCCTCTCCTAACCAAAGCAACTCACCCCAGGCTAGAAAGGAGATGTCTGGGGTGCCTTGAAATGGAAGCTCTCTTCATAAGAACGTTGATTGTGTGTTTGTTTCTTTGTTTGTTGTCTTTTTCTTCTTCTTTGAATAGCTGGGGGTAGTAGCTATGCACAGGCTCATTAGCACCAATAATAATTGGACTGGGTACTAACTGGGGTCTGAATTATTCTGAGGCTCAGGGAACACTGAGGAAGAGATGGTCTCTGGGATGTAAGAACAAGAGGAGGGCAGTGTGCCACCAAAGGATGTCTCCTGGATATGACACAGCTTTTGCAATCACAAACTCACTGAAGCTGTGGTTACCTGCACAAAATATGGTGCATCAACCTTTCATTGAAGGGGAGGAATAAATGAGGCTCCGTCCCTCCATGAAGAACCACTGTCAGCTCATGGTTGCTAGCAAAAGAGTGGGCTTTCTATCAGTGATACCCCAACTGAAAAGCGACCCACCTTCCAACCTCTCACCTATGCTCATCCAAGCAACCCTAACTAAACTCAAACTCACACACACACACACACACACTCACACACACACACACACACACACACACACACACACACACACACACATTTTGGAGTTGGAGGAGATTTTTTTTTTAGTAGAAGTTTCAGATGAAAGAGGGTAGAAGATGGTAAAAAATTATTAAAATATAGTTGTATGAAATTGCAAAAGAATAAAAGTTTTGTTTTCATAGTTCCCTTCTTAAGAAAACTGAAGTCTAACTTGAAATTGAAATTAAAGTCTAACGTTAAGGGAGAACAGAACAAGTAGAGCGTGGAATACAGACCCAAGCGCCATTGACCTTGCAGGGGCATTTGTTTGTTTGTCGTTCTTAACTGTTTTGAGAGTGTCTGGGGGATCTTTTGATCTCTCTCTCTCATATGCTCAAGGTGTTGGCAGTAGCACACACTGGAAGGTTAGTGTGTCAGTGTCAGGATAAGAACCATGAAAGGCACTAGAATGCTCTCACTCATGATCGGCTTCCTCCTCTGTGCGTGAACGATCATCACAGTGGTCACCTGTCACAGAGACACGCCATGGGGACCCAGTAGGGTCTGAAGGAAAGGTGCTTTGCATGCCACAAACACAGCAGAACCACTGGGGTAGCATCATCAGGATTCAGCAGAGCCAAGTGAGGTTTTCCTGCTTACTAAACCTTCGCGTTCAATGGAGAACTTGCTCCACTCTGTGAACTGTTACACAGGATGGGGAGGTCTAAGGAAATGCATTATGGGAAGGCAATGCCTTGCTGTCACTTGCAATCTTCTCTTCATGACTTAGATATGCATTTTCGTATACAACAAGTACTCAATATATTCCATCACATTTAAGATTTGGTAGGTTTTCTCTACTTATTTATTTTCTGGCTATTTTATTTATTTACATTTAAAATAATGTTGTCTCCCTTTCTTGTCTCTCCTCCGCAAACCCTCATCCTATCCCCTCTCCCTTTTGCCTCTAAGAAGATGCTCCCCCACCCACCTACCTCACTGCTCTGGCAGTTTTTTTGTTTTGTTTTGTTTTTAATAAAAAAATGAGTACACTGTCACTGTCTTCAAACATACCAGAAGAGGGCATCAGATTCTATTATACATCTCATGTGGTTGCTGGGAATTGAACTCAGGACCTCTGGAAGAGCCATCAGTGCTCTTAACCCCTGAGCCATCTCTCCTGCCCTGGTAGGTTTGCTTTTTGTTAATTTTGTTCTCTTGAGACAGGCTCCTATTATGTAGCTGTGGCTGGCCTGGGACTCACAGTAGCTCAAGCTGTTCTCAGACTAGCAAGAATCCTCCTGCCTCTGCCTCCTGACTGCTGAACTGATAAGCATGTACCACCATGCCTGGTTAAGTCTGTCTTAAGCTTAAATAAAGTTTTCTGCCTATCAAATTTGACCTCTGACTTGTAAATAATACACAGACTCTGCAGAATGCAATTTAATAATAATTAATTATTGTTAAATGCTAATTTCTAAATAGTCAGTAGCTCTCCATACGGGGACATGATCCTTCAATGTCCAATTAAGCTATTTAACAGTCTCTAGCATGTGTGTTTAGAACGATGAGTGGTGGACTCATAGCCTACAAAGAAAACTAAAAGAGTACTGTGCAAAGAAGATATTTTCAAGCAAATAAAATGCTTAAATTTTCATTTTGATTTCAGTAGGAAAAGAATTGCTTAGAGAGTGCAGAAGATATGGTTTTCTAACTTAAGCTAAGAGAATTCACAGAAAATTTGGACAGACCTCAGAATCCTTGGAAATGCTGAAAAATTCATGCTTGCAAAATTGCAAGGCCGATCTTCACGAAGTAAACACTCATTGGTCAGCACCACGAACATTTTTCTCATCACTTTCGTCCTCATTCCATATATCTCTCCAAATACAACCAGATGGCTTCCCTGTTGCTCCTGAGTTACAGATCCATGGTTTTAACCAAATTCATATGGGAAATATAAGGAAGGGGCGAGTTCCGTCTGGAATGAATAGGTACAGGCCTGTTTTCTTCCTGTCATAGTTCCCTAAATAACCCAGAAGAACAACCATCGACAGACTGTATGTGTTTATCATTATAACTAGTCTAGTATACAGGAAGTGGGTGCAGATTCTATGCAAACACTTCACTATTCTAATCAAAAGACTTGAGTTTCCACAGGACTTTTGAAACAAATCCTCTGTAGATTCTTAGGGATATTGAACCCCAAAGTAGTAGAAATTAGGATTTCAGCATATAGATTTGGGTGATAGGATGCAATTCATTCCAAGCTCCACACTGAACACACAACTAAGTTGGAACTGACAAACAGCTCTTGTAGCAGTAACACTTTCTGCAAAGGTAGACTAATCCATCCTTCAGAAGAGTGCACTGAGGCGTTGAGCATTCCAGATTTGCTGGTTGAGCCAATCAAAGCAGAGATAAATAGGCTCTCCTCCCATGTTGTCCAATGCACACTTAAAGCTTGACAGATGAGAACTACTAACCACTTTATATCCAAGACGCCAATTTTGCCTGTAAAAGTTTACAGAGAGATTTTTTTTTCACAGAGCAGAGCCAAGCAGAAATTACTTGTTATTACCTTCACAACACACAGATTTTTTTAAATCCTGGACTATGGCCACTGTTTAGACTCAGCAGTGTCCTGCTTTGAGCAATTTGTGAAACAAGTAATATTACTGCCATGAGGCAGAAGGCCCTAGCAGGCTCTTGGGGGTTTAGTCTGTTCCTTCAAACTTGCAGCTCTTGTAGTTCATGACACTTGTTACTGACACTCTCTCAACACATTAACTGGCGACCCTCTTTCACAACCTGTATCCACTTGCTCAAAGGTTCGTCCTTCATATCTGCATTTCTTTGGAGAAGACGCTGTTTGTGACAGCAGGTGTCTATTGACCAAAAACCCATGAGTCTGCTCCTGAAATTTAGAGGTAGTTTGTCCCTTCGAGATGTGTGAGAGGATGAGAGATGTCACAGTGGTCTCGTGAGGCCCACTCACTGATGGGAACTTCTCCATCCTGCTCTGCCTAACAGCAGTCACTCCTTTCCAATGGTCATGAACACTGATCCACTATTTCCCAAAGGCAGGTCAAACACATGCATGGGTGCCACAAATGAAGACATCAGGGTTAATCTGTAACCATAAACAATCCAGATGTGTGAATATAGCTCTTGTGCTTATACAGTGCAGGAGTATGTTTCAGGATTCATTCTCTCTCTCTCTCTCTCTCTCTCTCTCTCTCTCTCTCTCTCTCTCTCTTTCTCTCTCCTCTCTCTCTCTCTTTCTCTCTCTCACTCTCTCTCTCTTCTCTCTCTCTCTCTCGCTCTCTCTCTCTTCTCTCTCCTCTCTCTCTCTCTCTCTCTCTCTCTCTCTCTCTCTCTCTCTCTCTCTGTCTCTGCCTCTCCCTTTCCCCCTCCCTATGTGTGTGTGTGTGTGTGTTTTTGTGTGTGTGCTAGTGTTCACACACACACAACCATGGCATTTGAATGAATCTCCAGCAGCAGCAGAAGGCATCACTCATATGAAATGGATTCCCAAGTGCTCCTAACAGTAACACAGTGTCTGTCATCGTTTAGACCACCGGCCACCAGTTTTGTCTGTTTCATCTCCTCTGGCTGCACTGTTCTCCATGCTTTCCCATCATCCTTTGCTGTATATCTGTATATTCCCTTAGCCCAGGAAGTCCTTCACTGTGTCCTTAATCATGTCTCCCAGATAATCTCAGACCTTACTTTGCACCTCAGCCTGGACAAGGGACCCTCTGTGAATTCTTCTCTGGTCCCATCATACCCTACCCATCTGTTTGGTATCTTTTCTCAAGCTGATTGGTCTTTTTTTTTATACCCAAACTTGTAAGCTCCTTTGGAGTTAGGATTGTATATCTCACATTAAAACCTCCCACTCTTTTAGAACAGAATCTAGGGCATGGTTGATGTTTAATGAATATGAATGATTGAATATAAACAAATGAAATTAGAAAATTTGAAGGCATAACTTATTTATTTATTTATTTATTCATGTTGTTGCTGTTGTTGTTGACATAGTTTTTAAATATCAACAACCAGGGGATTATCAATAATCAGGCCTCATTATTTAATATCAGGAAAGTCCCTTAAATACAGAATAACCCTTCCCCATACATTCTGATTTCAAGTGGAAAAGGTTCAATGGTCCCAGGCTATTCTCTGGACTTCATGTTAGAGAGTTTATCCCATTTCTCAGGATCATGAGTCAATCCATTTCTCAGTAATACTCTGTCCTCTCAGTTAAAAATACTCAGTGGTAGAAACTATTGCAGAAGGCATTGTGGGAAACAAAATCCACTGTAGACTGTCAAAATTGCAGTCTACAGAATAGAAATGCCAAAATACATACTACACTCAGTATTATGGTGTCCAAAAATTTTACATCAGACTTAAGGCCATAAGGTAAAGGTTCATTTCTTCGCAAGACAGGTGGCACTGGGTAAGTTAGTGAGTGTTCAAGACTAGCTAACTTATTTTTGCAAAATGAAATGGGCTTCACAGGTAAACATGAAGCTCTATATCACTATTATGGAATTAAAGGTTGTGTGTACTTTTGATATGAGCATGTGCTTTGAATATATGCCTGTCATTCTCCTTCACATTTTAAAGATGAACGAACCCAATAGAGGTCGCCCCAAAGTCATTTACAGCCTGTTCCTTTCTAGTCTGTCACAAGCCACCATGCTCTAGCCTGAAACCCTGAAGCCCATGTGTTTACTGTGGAGCTGTGGGTGTGTATGCACATGCACACATCTGTGTCTCTCTGTGTGCGAGTACAGCCATGTGTGTGAAGGTCAGAGGATGATCTCAGACCCTACAATGTACTATTGAGAAAGTCATCTACAGATATCCAGAGAATCGACAACCCCTGCCACTCTAATTGATACTGTAGAGGTTTGTCTCTATTATTTGAAGCTGTTATTATTTAGAACATTCACCATTTGAAGCAGAACTTGATTTGAGTGACATAGAGCCTTTCTGGTTTCATCCCCTTGTCCAGGAAGTGAATTTCCAAAAGGATTCAAGTTCAATGTTGTCTGAGTAATGAGTCCTCCATACCCGAGCTTCTCAGAGTCCCAGTGAAATCTATAAAGCACCAAGTCAGTGGTCAGCACAACACACCCTGCCATGACTCTAAATCAGCTGTGTGGGATGCTTGGCGTCAGAAAGACCAAACATTTGGGTGTTGGGCTTTTTCTCTTTCGTTTTTATTTTTCAGATTTCTTCTGAGTGCTTGGCACTAAAAGAAACAGGCAACTTTAGCCTAGAACACAGATTATTTAAACATGGGATTAGTCTGGGATTTTGGGGGGGAAATGTTTTTTTCAACATTACTTTCCAGAACATCAAATTGATCTTTGTGTATAGCAGCAGGAGACTCTTTGGTTACAGGCAGAATTCTTCCTCTTCTGCTGTAATCACCCTCACATCCTGTGACCTCCTCTGTCCTCAATTGGCTCTTCTCATGGGATCCTGAACTCTCCCCTGGAATCTGCCTGACCTGTCCTGCCTCTGATTTCCACAGGTCAGTGACACAAGCTGCCAGTGCCACCTCCTTGATGAAAAACATGTGGGTTCATTCTCCACGTGATATCTGTTCAAATGCAATAAGTTTTCTAGCTGTGGAGTGTGGAGAGGGGAGGCAGAGGCAGAGAAAGCAGGTGGTCTTTGTTTGGTGCTGGCTAGACCTTGGGAGAGTTGTTTTCTCTTTACATCTCAATCCCTTTGAACATGGAATGAAATCATTGGACAAGACCAAAGATAGCAGAAGGGTGACATTCAGACACCACCACTTTTTTTTCAGTGCTTTTGAAGTTTATTGCAAACTGATCTTTGCCTTGGCTCTAATGAACTTCAAAACCAGTCTGAAGCCACTTGGAGCAGACCAGTGTTAATCTTTAGATCAAAAATCCCTGGACCTCTCCCCAGCGATAATCTCTGAATTGACGTCCCAATGTTCTATGATCTTCTTTAGATCCTAACCACCTATGGATCCTACTATAAAGCCTGCACTGCAGCCACTAGCATTTTGAGCATTGCCTTCATGTGTGTTTGGAAACTTCTAGACCCTTGGATGCCCTCTCATCTCTCAGCTTCACTGTATTCTATCAAAGGCCTACCCATCCTGCAAAGCTCCGTTTACTGAAACCCTTGCTAGTAACCCCAGCCTGGGATTTATCACTTCACTTCTGTATCTCTGAGGCCATTTTCTACCTTGCAGCTGAAGCATAATTTGAAGACAAACTCTGTATCACTTCTTTGACCTTTTCTGTTCTTGTACTTAATTATGTTTATATGGTGTTCTTAGCTTAACACCTGACATTTCCAACCTACGTGCTAATTCCAGTTCTTCCTATCGGTTCTTGAGAGACTACTAGACAAGTCCCTAAATCACACTAATACTCAGGAGAGTCACTGCTGCCCACCCCTTGGCTAGAGCAGCCTGTTACATCCTAAAGAAACAATGCTTACTTGTTGAACAGAAGGGAGAACGAAACAAGCCTGCACACTGAGGTTTATCATGACTTTGTGCTCACTACTTCCTTTGTGAGGAAGATAAACGAAGGCTACTTTAGCATCCTGAACTTGGGTCATCTAGAACAAATGAACACCCCCATTGCTAAAAATAGAAATAAGGGGAGAAAAGGTTATCACGGAAGCCACAGCCAAAAATGAAGTGACCCATGAGCCAACCTCAGTGGGCCTGGGAAGTGCAACCTTCCATATACTCAGAAAGACAGCTGAACAGGATCTTTGTTGCTAAGTAGAAGATGCCTCTGCTGAGAACAGTACCTGACGCGCAGAAGCCTTGGGGGAAACTCTATGTAACAACGGATCTTCAACAATGGTTGGTATCTTTCTTCTTTTCTTCCTAAAAAACTTGAGTTGAGCTGAACATGTATTTATAGGCTGGTGAGATTTTAACCTCTTGACAGGAACTAGAGTCACATGAATGGGGAAACCTCCACTGTGGGTGGTACCACCCCCTAGAAAGGTGGGCTGTAAGACACCTACATAAGACAGGTAGCTGTACGTGATCCTGGAAGCAAGCCATGGTTCCTGCTTGAATTCCTTCCCTGACTTCCCTCAATGAAGGACTGGGATTGGAATTTATCAGCGAACTAAACCTCTTTCTCCCCAAGTTGCTTGTGGTCATTGTGTTGTTTACTACAGGAAGAAAAAAGAAAACCTAGGACAATTTATTATTACTTTTTCATTTAAAATTCAAGTATTGACACAGAGTGCTTGAGAGACACTCACTGAGTAATTGTAATGAGAAATTTGCAGTTGTTTTCCCCAAGCTACCTTCAATTCACAGGGAATGTATTTTTCAGTCTGTAAAGATTAACCAGTCAGTTGCAAAATTGGTCTGACATTTGGGGTAATTGTCCTTTCTAGAATCTACATAATACACCAAAAATACTTTCCTTTGTTTGTCCTTGTTTTGCTTTCCTTCTGTTAAGGGTTTTTTTTTTCCTCTGTGGTTCATTTGTTTTTGTTTTTCACACTTTCAGGACACAGAACTTGCTAATAAATATATTTCACTATTATTGTAATGCAAGGTGTCAGCATGATGATATTGGTTCCACGCAGAGCCTTCTTCGTCTCCTTTTGCAGCAGAGCCATTGTGAGATTCTTCCAGAACCCTTGAAGCAAGATACCTGGGGTGAGAACCCACGTCATCCACATATACCCCAGTCTGTACCCCATCAGACAAGAGAAGAACTCACTCACTCTTGCACTCATGCACTCTCACGTGCACACGCACATGCGCTCGCGAATACACACACACACACACACACACACACACACACACACATGCTCAGGAAGGGAAGAGAGTCCTGGTTCATATGGTTGGGTGGCCTGGAACCCCAACCTCCCAGCCTAGGCTAAGGACAACACAGAGATGGATAGTTAAATTCTTCAGTTTTTGGAACTTGCCCTCACTATTTCCTAATATAACCTTTAGCCTAAAATTTTCATATATATATATATACATATATATATATATATATACATATATATACATGTGTGTGTATAATAGATATACATATATATGCACATATAAATATATGTATGTATGTATGCATATATATTAATCTTTGAACATTTCATATATTTTTATCATATTCATTCTCTTCCCCAACTCCTACCATATCTTACCCTACCTTCCCACCTAATTCCATGATTTTTCTCTCTCTCTCTCTCTCCCAAGATACAAACAAACAACAAACAAAAAATGGAGTATATTCAGGAATAGGGTCTTACTGTCAAATTGAGGAATGTAACCAAGAGTATTAGCAGTATCTTGTAATGTTTAGTGGCTCTATCAGACCCCTTTGGCTAACAGATGAGAAAGCTATAACCCTTTCCTTGTACTGGGGGGGGGGATTTATTTGGTAGTATCTAATGTGTCTCATTGGGGGATTGCCCCCCATTATATGGTAATTTTGTTTAAATTCATTTTTATATGCATCTACTTGAGGAAGTTTCTACAGTAGTATATACTTCTTATGGCTTTCAAAGGGTCTTCGGAGTTTGCTATCATTCCCTGTATTCCCCCCTTCTCTACCTTCCCTTCCCTACTCCACATAATTGTTTTGTTCTAATTTCTCTTTTATCCCTTTGGAACATTATATTCTATTTCCCCTTCCTTGGAAGATTTCTGCTTCCCCCTGGTCCCTTACTAACTATCTAGGCTCTATTGGTACTCTAAATGAAGCACCAGCAGAGCTTAGGAAGCTAGTAAGGGACCAGGGAGAAGAGAAAATATCTAAAGCAAAAATATCAACAGCCAGCATTTGTCTTTCTGGGCCAGTTGACCTCACTCTGGATGCTTCTAGCTCTATCACCTGAACATGTCATAGTTTCATTTTTATTAACAGTGGAAATAATATCCCATTGCATATATGTACCACACTTTCATTATCCATTTCTTAGTATGGGTATCTAAGTTGTTTCTAATTTCTCGCTACAATGAATAGAGCCACAATGAACATAGATGCATTAGTATGGCTGTAGTCAGAGGAAGAGCCCTGTGAGTATATGACCAAGAGCAGTATAGTTGGATATGGTGGTGGATCTATTTTAGGCTCTTTGAAGAGCCTCCTCCCTGGGGCTGTATCAGTTTTTACTCCCACCAGTAATGAGTAAGTGTTCCCTTTCCCCCATATCTTTTCTAGGATCTGCTGTCATTTGTTTTATTAATCTTGGGCACTCTGGCTGTGATAAGATGAAATCTCAAAGCAGTTTTAATTTGCATTTCCCTGATGGCTAAGGATGTTGACCATTTTTTTAAGTGTTTCTCGGCCATTTGTTTCATCCTTTGAAAACTGTTTAGTTCCGTGCTCTGGTTTTAATTGGGTCATTTGTTTTCTTGATGTTCAGGGATTTTTTTTCCCCTTTGTCATTTGTATCTTCTAGATAGAAGCCTTCTATCAGACACATAATCCATAAAGTCTTTCCTCATTCTGTAGTCTGCTTCTTCACTTGAGTGATGGTGTCCTTTGCTGTACAGAAGCTTTTAGATTCAGTGAGGTCCTATTTATTAATTATTGGTCTTAATGTCTACACTATCAGGGTCCTGTTCACGAAATTCCTTTGCTGTGCCAATAAATGCAAGCACACTCTGCTTTCTCGATCGGACTCAGGCATCAGGCCTTATGTTGAGATCCTTGGTCCCTTTGGAGTTGAGTTTTGTGCAGCGTGATAAGTATTGATATCCATTTGTTCATCTACATACCAGCTGAGTTTTCAAATTAATTTAACTCAAGACTTTCTATCATTTCTATCTGAAAACTCCCTAACTGAAACTAATACCCTGATATGTTGATGTGCTTTTTTGAGAAATCATTCCAGAGAGCCAAGGAACTTTTTCTTATTCGGAGAAAAAGTGAGTATGGGAGAAACAGAAACCGCCAGGGCTTAGGGGGTCTAAGAGACTCACTATTCTCCAAAAACATACCCCGGCCCACCCTGTTTGAGTGGGTGGTAAGCCCTCCTTCCCAGTTGAATTCCAAAACCACCTTTTAATACATTTTTTTTATCCCTTACTTAACTTGACAGCAAATGCAAATACCTTCAAAATCCACTGACTCTCCTCTTCTCCATAGCCACACCCTGGTCTATGCTATGGTCTTATCTTGCATTGCTACCTTTCTGTATGTGTCTGAGTGAATCTAAACCCCTCAGCCCCCAGTCAAAGCTGTCTCTTCAGAAATGTAAAGAGGTTAGGTGTGGGAGTGGGAACGGCAGGCTTAAACCATGGCTCAGAGATTTTGTGGCTGTGAAGAAAGCTGGAGATTCCCTTCCTTTGAAGCATTGTGGTCTCCAGGAGGCTCATTATTGCTAGAGGGTGCCTATGGCAGACCCTTCCTTAGTCAGTACTGCAGGGAATGATCTAGAAGAAAAGCAGAACCTGGACACGAAGGAAGGAATGTGAATAACTGAGAAGCAGAAAGACTGTATCGGGAACCTCTTGGTGGTGGTGGACGTTCTCCTTCAGAACCAAAGGAGAGGAGCCCTGGGAGGAGGAGGAGACGTATCTCTCCAGAAGCTTTGCCTTTTTTAGAAAAGGAAGTAACATGTCTACCAGAGTGAGAAGGCAGGGTTGGAGATGCCTGCCCAGAGCAAGACACAGGAACACAGGAATGTGAAATAGACTTTGCAAGAGGGCTGGGCAGGCCTCATGGCCCTTGCTAGGGACACAGCTCAGCTTTCCAGAGCAATCAGCCTAAGGGTGAAGCTGATAGACTGGAAGGAGCTGTACTGTCATCTCTGCTTTGGCAGAGAGAGTACTCCCTGTTGGCAGCATCCAGGTAGACCCTAAGGATGTGTAGGTGAAGAAAGGGTCTCCACACCACACCGCTAGGATGCTAACAGAGCAAGCAGTTCCTTCGTGATGGGTTAACTAGCGAGCCATAGGAAGCTAAGCCTTCGGAGACTGCGTTTATAGAGTATTCTTAATCACTCCCGAGCCACATGGCCAAGCCTTATGAATCAGTAGCAGTCACGCTGTAGACAGGAAAGCTTGCAGACTTTGCCTCATTCTGGGTCTGTATAGTCAGTTCCTGTTCTGAGACGCAAGCCTCTGAATGCTCTCTTTGCTTAAATTGAAGAAAGGGGAATGGGGGAGAGGGGAGAAGAATGGAAGAAGGAAATCAGAAGGAAAAAGCTGCAAGTATCTTCAAAACATAATCATGGGCCAGAGAGGTGACTCAGAGCTGAAGGCCACTTGTTGCTCTTGCAGAGGACCCAAGCTTCACTCCCAACACTGACGTAGTGCTTCACAGTCATCTGTAACTGAAGTGCTAGAGGGTCCAATGCTCTCCTCTGATCTCCGAGGGCACCAGGCATGCGCATGGTACGCAGACATACGTGAAGGTGAATCATTCACACATAAAATTAAAAGGATAAATCTAATTAAAAATAATCTTGAGATGAAAGAAAATAATGATTATTAGAAACTCATGATCACTGGTCCACTCATTCAGCTGATATATGTGTGTGTGTGTGTGTGTGTGTGTGTGTGTGTGTGTATGTATAAATTTATATTTATATTAATTTATTATTAATTTTAATATATATATATATATATATATATATTAAAGTTAAACATGTTCCAGGTGATTCTAAAGATACTAAACCAAGTACAACAAGTCCTTTTTTCATGTAGGGTGACCTGTTAAGAATGTAATTGAGACACCCAAGGAAGCGCTTGTCAATGTGAATATGGAAGTTTTACAATCTGCAGGAGCAGAGAAACAAGTGACAGGGTCTATAGGAAGCAGCTAGGAGGTGGCCGTGAGGGAGGTTATGAGGACATATGGGGACATGTTTCAGGTCAGCCTATGAAATCTATTAAAATGTAGGAGCATCCTCATTTTTTCTGTTTCTGTGCCCCTGCTTCTCCCCCCTCCCCCACTCTACCCATGTCCTTCAGACTGATGTAAGTCTCAGGAAATAAGAACAGAGTTTAGAATTGTGTTCTGGAGCTGGGAGGAGTTCAAAACAGAAAATTTCCCCAGAGCCAAGTGGAGTGAGGCTAAACTCCAAAAACAAGTTTGTGGGACTCTTAGGAGGAAGTAGGAGTTGACATAGATTGTATACTGTTTGGTAAATGGCGAGGGTTCGGGGATGGGAGGGACTTCCCTGTGAGTCTCTGTGGGGCACCACCTGATTTCCATCTCAGTTGGTTCCTGGTCTCCCCCTTGGAAGTATTGAGAGACTAGAGAGGCAGAGATTGGAGCAAGGAGGCCTTGGCCCCTAGAAGAGGAGAGGAATCTAGTGGAAACAGACTCTTGTCTCCAGCGGAGAGGCTAAGAGCTGAGGCTCTCCCTCTGCCTTCAGAAGCCAGTGTCTTCCTCCCAGTAGGTTCTGCAAACAGAAGGTCTACGGCACGGGTTACACTAGCTATGCCAAGGGCAGTCATGGCATTCCAGGATGTTGTATTGTTTATCCCCAAGTTTCCTGTCCATTTGTAAGTGAATCAAGTGATTCATTTTCCATAAACAGTGGATGAACAGAAGAGGAAAATCCAAAAGCCTGGGACTGGCACTTGGCTCCATAGAAACTGCCAGGGGAAAATTCTTTTCTCCAGTTGACATCCCTGTGAGAAGTGGCCAAGTCTCTGCAACAAGGGGTTGGTCCACAGCTGGGCTGCATCATCCTGAGCCTGGATCTTCACACGGACCCATTAGATCCATCCCAGCACAGATGTCCACACAGATGAGACAGTGAACATCAGGGAAGCATGTGGCTGGTAGAACTGAAACTCTACCCAGACAAACACTGAGGCTATGGAGGAGGACGTTTCCAGCTGGCAGAGCCAACGACAGAAGCAAGGAGGAAGGGTCTCCACCCTGGCTTTGCTGTAGATCACTCTGACACTTAACCTCTCTAATTTAAAGACCTTCCAGAATTTAATCTTCAGTATGCTTCATATATTTGTTATTGCCCGGGATGACAGCAAGAAAGTAAATTCTATGTGTAATTGTATGGCATGTTCAGGGAGTTCTTGTTAAGCATGTGCGTGCGTGCGCGCGTGCGCGCGCACACACACACACACACACACAGAGTTTTATAGAGAGTATAGAGATTATCTATTTTCTACTACTGACTGCTCTGAGAAGCATTATTCTTATTTTACAAGTGAGGAAAATTGCATGAGTTTAAGGCGCTCTGATCAGAACCCAAACATAGGGGAAGGCAGATTTCTACTTCCTGTATGTAGGACAGAGAAGAGCTTCTCTATAGAAAAGTTAGGGCTCTGCTTCTTTCTTTGCCTTTAAACTTCAGGAAAACTATGATATTCTTTCTTCCTTAAAATCCCCATCAAGCTGCAAAAGCTCTCAAGCCTGGAGAATGGCTTCCTCCCACCTTTGTGTGTGGTGCGAGCTCTGGCGGGACCTCCAGTGTCTTTCTCTACCATTCTCCACGTTATCGCACAGAATGGGCTGGGCTGGCTGACTGAAGAGCTCTCAAGATCCAACTGGGTCTACCTCCCAAAGGAGGAGTTACAGGCCTATGTGGCCATGCCTGGCTCTTTACATGAGTGCCGCAGATTAGAATTCAGGTCCTTGTGCTTGCAAACCAAGTGATCTTATACAGTGAGTTGGCACCAAGCCTCTTATCTGAGTCTCGATCACACTGGATGAAGTGTCATGGCTGGGCTAGCAGGAGATGTTTCTATCAGCTCAAAACCAGGAAGCTGCAAACAGGAGGCAAACTCAGCAGGATGACTAAGGCCAAGTCAGTGCAAAGAGATATAACAGTGAGAAGCCGAGGAAGAATGGACACAGGGGGAGGGGAGGGGAATGCCACCCAAGCATCCAGAGCCCAAGCTCCCAGTTAGGAAGCAAGGGAGACCGAGACCGTAGAGAAAGTGGAAACTAGAGTGCGAGCACACAGCCTGGAGTGGTCTCCTTTCTCCTGGCAAGTCTATCAGGCACATCCAGAGAATTCGTGAGAGTCTCTTTCTCAGCTGGCCCCTGTTCACATGTCTCTAGCCAGCCACTAGAGAGTCACAGACAGGTCCTTCCCTTCCCCTAGGATGCTTGTGGCATCTGCTCCACACATGGCGCTCCCTACAGTCTCCAGGCATCGCCACAGTGACATGAGGGTCTACATCTCCACATCAAGAGCAAGATGTCATTTAGACCTGCAAAACTGGGTTCCTCACCTGTTCGCCAGCCTCTGTCTTACCCTCAACCAAATCCCGAGACCCGAGCACTTCCCCAGGACAGGCAGGTAATTTTTCATGGCTTTCCCATGGTTTTAGCACGATGCCTTCACTGTGTTTGTCAGGCTATCTCAGCTGCTCTTGGTCCTCCCTTTCAACTGCCTGCGTGGCTTGAGAGCTCTGGCGTCCCCTCACACACTTTTGTCTTCAGCCACCTCTGACCTCTGCCCAGGTCTGATAGAAAGGGATACCCAGAATGCATTTCCTCAGATGATATTCTTCACTTTCTTGAGGTTTATTTGAATAATCCTTATCAGTCAGGCCTTCTTTGCCCTTCCTACTGCCCTAATAATCTGATAAACCATTACGTCAGCTCCTTCCTAATTCTCTGTAGAACTTTGCATATTTCAACTCCATGAACTTTATTAGTGTCCCCAGATGCTACTCCTAGACACATACTCATACACTCTCTTACACACACTGGAATGTCAATTCTGGGGCCAGAGTTTTTGGCTGTTTTTCTCATTAACATCTTTCCAGTCCTAAGAACAATGTCTGGCATCCCAAAAGGACCCAATCAATATCTGATGAACGTGTGGGCATCTCCTGGGGGATGTGATGTTTGCAAGGACCACAGGATCAATCATGTGGCTGGTGTTCTCCATCATCTGCCTTGAGTATTCCTTCCTCACTGGTGTAGACTCCCGCCAGTCTCAGGCTTCCAGCCAGATTCCTCTGTTTTCCCCCTGCTTGCTGTGTTACTGTGCTCCACGGATCCTTGGGTCATCCAGACACTGTAGGTGATTCGTCTGCATCTGGGAGGAAAAGGGTGGCAGTCTTTCCTGGGAGCTGTCTTTTCTATTTCTTTGCCTTTCTGTGACCTTTCATTGGGCTGCCCATGGAGTCAGATATCATGGAGATACCTTTGCTAGCAGGCTTTTAGAGATTTTGAGTCCCTTCAAATCTCTGAATATACTTTCCTAGAAAGGTTTCTGACTGCCCAGCCAGGGGAACACTGGAACCCAAGCTACTTGTAATTCCTTAATGAGTGGATAGAGTCAGCACATTCCTATTCCAAGATAGTTGAACTGGAAGAGGGGGCAGGAGCTGAAGTTGGCTTCCAGACCTCCTAAACCCATGATCATTGAAGAAGACTATCTGTAGCATCTTTGGCTAGACACTTTGTATTGCCCTTCCTTGTGAGCCTCCCTGTGCCCTTGGGATGACCTTTCCCCACCTCAGCATCACTAGGATTTGTGGATGCTTCCTGCCATGTGGATCAGCTGTTGATGCCTGTTAAGGATCCTATAATTAGAGCCCAAGGGCTACAGCTCTTGGTTAGCATTTTGACTAAACAAGGCTCTGGGGATCCTTCCTGCCCAGTTCGTCTCACATCCAGTCATTTACTCTCAAATCAGAAGAAAGTGAACAAAGGTTCAGTCCCTAATAGTCTCCCCTCCCACCTCCATCTTTCCCCTCCACTGACTGCAGTCAGAGTTTGAAAGCCAAACTCAACCCTAGAGAATTGGCAGGGGCCAGGAGGGAGGGGCTTAACTCGGGTCAAAAGGAATCTGCAAGCAAGCACACTATAGAGAACCTCCTTTAATTTCATTAGGTGGATGGGGCAAGGGGTTTGATTCTCTCTGTGTGTTACATGGGAGGAAGATAATTTCCTTTCTGAGCTACTATTTCTCTTCTTCTACCCCAATGAGCCCACTCACCTTCTGAGGTAAAGAGTAATAAAATGAAAAGTATGTCTCCATGTGTATTCACCAGCATTAAGACCTGGATTCCTTTCTCCTTCTACGATTGTCTAAGGAAAAACCGGAAGCTCTCATGGTGTCTGCACAGCTTTAGCCAGAAACACAGCTAGATATGAAAATATATGTTCTATGTTTGGAGGGGCCCCTTGGTACTTCTTTTATTCAGTCTAGAAGAAGTTTCTAAAGATTAAACAAGTGTGTGTGTGTGTGTGTGCGTGTGTGTGTGTGTGTGTAATGACTCTAGCTGATATGAGTGGTGACTGGCACTGTTTGGGTTATTCACAAGACACACTGCAGCAAGGACAAATGAGAAATGTCTCAGCTCAGTGACTGAGAGCCAGAGTAGCCAGTAACTATGAGGGGTACCACCCAGATCACCACCTCCCTTCCCAGAGTCCATTCCTTCTGCACCAGCCCATCCTGTCTCACTGCGGGAGACTATGCTGTCCTGGCTATAAAAATTGCCAACCCCTTGCTGTTCAGTTATCAACCAGTGGCTATCTCTGTCACAGTGGGTAGGAGTGGACAAACCAACCTTTCTTTTTGCTAACAGGGAATGCTTAAAGAAAGCAGGCAGCCAACTCTGTTGGATGTAGCCACAGCTTATATACTACACCTCAGACAACTAGAGATGGATTAATAGCCTATTATTAGGTGGTGGAGAGAGGGAAAGAAGGGAAGAAGGCAGGAGAGGCAGAAACAATCAAATAATTTCTTATGATTTTTAAATTGAAATCCATTTATTTGACTTTTACAGAGAGACATAAAGAAAGTTAGGGATGGTTTGTCCCTCATCATCCTATATGTTCATGGCAAGGAGTGAGGGCGTCTCTTTAGTGACTACCATTATATCCATTCTTACACTGCTCTCTTTCTTTCCCTCCCTCCTTCTCTCTACCCATCCCTTTCTTCCCCCCTCCCCTCTCCCCCTTTCTTGTGTGTGTGTGTGCACGTGCATGCATGTGCACATGTGAGTGTGTAAATGATGTAAATCCATGTGATTGGCTGAGGAGGGGTTAAGGAGGCTTGCTCAGGAATGTGGGGCTGAGGGAGGGGAGGGGAGAATGGGGTCCACTTGTTTCACTTGTTTTCATGTCAGGTTTTGCTAGCCAGCTGGAGAGAGGGGAAAGAAGAGCTTAAAACCCTGGTAGAGAATTTTTCCCTTGGTCTGAACATTGTTTAAATTCCTGAAGTGGGTGATCCCTGTAATAAATACTTTGGACTTTGTGAGACAGATGTATTTACTACTCAAGTTTAAAGTTTGGATTTGATGGCTATGAGCTTGGGAATTCATGAGATTGGTGTGTGTGTGTGTGTGTGTGTGTGTGTGTGTGTGTGTGATGTTGGTTCCCAGTCTGCGTGCTCGAGGACTTACAAGAATTCCATTTATAGCAAAGCAAATTTCTCTCCCCATTTCCTGTGGTTGCTTCGTCAAGGCTGGGCCTCACCCTGTGTCTTGGATGTCATTGGCCTAGAAGATGTTAGATGAGAGAAGGAGGAAACTGGAGCCTAGGTGTTCTTACTCACTTGTATGTGAGTGAAATGTTGTACCAGGTCACTTGGTATGAATGAAGGAAAACAATGAAGTAAAGGAGCAGCCATAGAAGCAAATACCTCCAAATGCCTAGAGGAAGAGTGTTGTGGGAAATATTAAAAAGGAATATCCATATCCTACACTAGCCGGGCACCGAACATGAGGGCTGCATGGCTCCAGTGGGGTGTTGTCAACTCAGCAGTATCTCTGGCCTGAAGCTCTTAAAAATGTCTGTACCAACTCGCTAAGTTCCCTTGGTGGGTCGCTGCCATGCCAGCCCCAATGCAATGACCACTCACCTTGAGGTTAGCTATCACAATTCCCAGTAACTGGGTAAAATCAAAACTCTAGAAGCTTATAATTAATCAGAAAGATTTATAGATCAATACATTCTCAATTCACAAGTTGTCCACACAATAACTTCAGAGCCAGTTGATAATGATCCAAGCTGCCCACCTAGATTAGACAAGTTATTTTATCCCTGTATGATATTATATCTACGTGTGGCTATTTAAAGCCACACTGAATCTGAGTCATCCTGTCCTCCTCCATCTTTCTTCCCCCTTCCTCTCTCCCGAGTCTTTCCCTGTCTCTGCAACCCTTAGCTCCGCCTCCCTTTTCTCTGTCCAATCACAGGCCTCCTCCTGCATTAATATTTAAATTAATTGGACAGGGATAATCCTGTCACAGAAGAGCCAGAAAGATATGAGCATGTAGTCCATGTTGTATATTCTATCTACATTTTGTGTCAGGCAGCCATTATGTATTTATTGTAAAAGAAGATTGTATCGTTTGAAGTATGGGCTCTTTCAGGACCCAGAATCTCTTGGTCAGGTTAGAACATGGTATAGTCCTCTAAATACTACTGTATCAGCCCTGCCACTGCTTGAGAAAACAAGGGACCCAGGTGATGAACAGGAAACAGACTGGAGCTGTGCTGGCTCTGAGCCACCATTGCCTTCTGGATTGTCAGAAGTGTTTGTGCACATAGAGCCAAGGCCAGAATGGCCACTCTCTTCTATGGGTGTCAGCATCACTCCACACTGATGGAAAGAGGGGGTAAGTGACTGGTCACTATAGACCTCACTCAACAGTTTAGTTTGGTTTTCCAAAGACAGTCTGCACCAAGCTGAGTGATGTGGCCATGCCTGATGGGGTCCCATGCTCTAGGGGACTCAGTCACAGGCCACTGTGTGCACAGTGCCTGCTGACACCCATTAACCCAGATAGTATTTCTGTTTTCCAGTATGGGAGTGATTTCGCTCTCAGTGTTAAACAGTGTTAGGTACGAGATGGAGCATCGTCTCACTTCGGCCTTGAGCAGAGTACTCAGAGCCGGCACCAAGAGCAGCCTGGAGATGCCTGGCCCATCAGTCCTGTAAAAGGTTGCAAGGGGGCAGGCTAGGTTTTATAATCCACTTGTGGCAGATTTACTACTTTGAGCTAATGTGTAAATTGGCATATAAGAGACTCCATCATTCTACCTAGATCACTCTCTGGAACCAGGAAGCGCCTCATAATAAATAACCAATCTAGCATTTGTTTGAGAAAAACTTGCATTGTATAGGCTAAAGCCCGTGATGCTTACAGCAGTAGGAATAACTATGTAAAAATATACTATTTTAAGCCAATGCTTTAATTTTAATTTATGTGCTGTAGCTTCTAGGGCCGTTTTTGTTTTTGTTTTTGTTTTGCATTGTATGCTTTATTTCTGTTGCTATTTTTGTTTTTGAGATCCTGAAAATTTTTTCTTTAGTATATCACTAATAAATACATGTTACTTCCAGCATTTTCTTGCAAGGCTTGTAATTTCCACTAGGACTTTATTATCCTTTATGGAAAGTCACAATGGGCTTGATCATAAATGCAGAATTACTGCTGAAGAACTCCCTCCTCACAAGCTGTCTCTGTGTGTTAATGGAACTAACCTTTAAAATCGCCTGATTACAGGTCTCAAGGAGGAAGGAGTGCCATTCACCTTTCCCTTGTAGGTCCACACCCACTTCTTTGCAAGCAACACAAAAAAAGTCCTAAGTTGAAGCCCAAAGAGAAGGCATAGACTCAGGAAGAGTGAAGCCTGGCTAAAACTCTGAGTGGAGTCCCACAGCCACCCAACCCAGCAGGCTGCCCTCCCTAAATGATCCACGAATTGTGTGACTTTCCAGAGTATATCTGTTCACTGGGCATCTTCAGAATGTAATACATTTATTACTCTGAGAACATTCATTTGAATATCCCTGACCAGCTATGGAGCACACTATTAGATATGGGGCACCAGCAATCTAAGTAACTGGAAACCTCAGCACTATTTGTTGGTAAAAATGTTCAGCCCCTGGGTACCTGAGTAAGCAGGGTGCCAGCCTAGTGTCAGACTTGATGGTTCACTATGGAAATCTCAAAGGTAGAGGTGGTTTCAACAAGCAGGTATTAAAATCCTCTGGACATTACTTGAGTATTCTTAAGAAGGTTTGCAAAGTTCCCTGGGAGTTTGCCCGGTAGACTCTAGGGTAGGTTGGGACACTGAGGTAGAGTAGGACTTCTGTCCTCAGAGTGAGAGAGAATGGAGTCCAGGAAGTGTGGACTTTCAGGTGTGTCACCTGCCTGCTGTGTGGAGCCCAGGAGAGCTGCAAACGCTTCCCGACAACAACAACAAAATCATAGACTTACTCAAAGCAACTTAAGAATGCCTTGCTGCTTTATTTCATTCATTCATTCATTCATTCATTCATTTGCTATTTGTATCTGGACTGCACAGTCCTCAAGTATGAACTTTGTAGACAGCAGTGTGAGGCTGTAATGGCAAAATTAGGTTATAATTGTATAATATAGAATTATTTATGTACAAAATTATATGTGTGTGTATAAGTATCCTTTGAACTTTTTGTTGTTTTTTGATAAAGAAATCCATTTCAAAACTATATAAACTTCAGATGAGTATTTCTGTACCACAAAGAAGAATGGTTCTCTTTGTCTCTTTTCCTGAGTTAGCAGTCTGTGGTGTCTGGCCAAACGTGCTACGTGTGCGGCCCCAACACAAAAATCGTGAACTTCACTTAAAACACGGAGGGTTTCATGACTGTTTTTAAATGCAGAGATCACAATGAATTTATTTGTTTTGTATTTCATTCCAGACTGGCCTGGAATATATTATAATTTTTAATTTTTTTATTAATTATTTTACACGCCATATTCCCCCCATCCACCATCCTACTGTTCCACATGCCACACCTCCTCCCACCCACCTGTCTCCATGTGAATCTCCCCTCCGCCCACCCCTCCTGACCTTAAATTCTCTGGGGCCTCCAGTTTCTTGAGGGTTAAGTGTATCATCTATGAATGAACACAGACCCGGCAGGCCTCTACTGTATGTTGAGGGCCTCATATCAGCTGCCTGGTTGGTGTATCTGAGAGATCTAGGGGTTCCAGATTAATTGAGACTGCTGGTCCTCCTTTAGGATCGCCCTTCTCCTCAGCTTCTTTCTGCCTTCCCTAATTCAACAGCAGGGGTCAGCTGCTTCTGTCCATTGGTTGGGTGCAAATATCTGCATCTGACTCTTTCAGCTGCTTGTTAAGTCTTTCAGAGGACAATCACGATAGGTCCCTTTTTTGTGAGCATTCCATAGCCTCAGTCATAGTGTCAGGCCTTGGGGCCTCCCCTTGAGCTGGATCCCACTTTGGGCCTGTCCCTGGACCTGCTTTGCCTTGGGCTTCTCTCCATTTCCATCCCTGTAATTCTTTCAGACAGGAACAATTATGGACGCCTCAGTCCCACTTGGGAGAGAGAAGAAATCTATCACAAGTGGGGAGGGAGGGAGGGAGGGAGGGAGGGAGGGAGGGAGGGAGGGAGGGAGGGTGGGATCTGGGAAGGAAAGTAAAGGGAGAGTTGAAGTGGGGGAAAGAGGGGAACCTGATCTGGTATTAGGTGACAGAAAAAGACTGAAGCCCTGAGAGCCTGCAGAAAGAATGGAAACAGGCAGCCTGGGGAGTTAGGAGGTTGGGGGGACTCTCCAGAATGCACCAGAGACCTGGGAGGTGAGAGACTCTCAGGACTCAAAGGGAGGGACCTTAGATGGAATGTCTGACAGTAGGGAGAGGGAACTTATAGAGCCCACCTCCAGCGGGAAGACAGGACATCAAGTGAGGGATGGGGTTGCCATCCTACAGTCACATCTCTGACCCATAATTTTTTGTTTGTTTGTTTGTTTTTATTTTCGAGACAGGGTTTCTCTGTAGCCCTGGCTGTCCTGGAACTCACTTTGTAGACCAGGCTGGCCTTGAACTCAGAAATCTGCCTGCCTCTACCTCCCGAGTGCTGGGATTAAAGGCATGCGCCACCATGTCTGGCTCTGACCCATAATTTTTTTAATTTTTAACTAAAATCTACTTACATCACTTTCCTTCTCTCTTTCCTCCCTTCAACCCATGCTTCCTCCCCCTCAACCCTGCCATGGTCCCTCTCTCACTCCCTCTCAAATTGATGGCTTTTTCTTCTTTAATTATTATTGTTTAACTATTGTTGTTACATATGTATTAATATAGATATATAAATGTGACAGGCTGAGCCTGATTGATGCTACTGTGTGTATATGATTTCATGGCTGACCACTTGGCATTGGATAACCAATTAAGGAGCTCATCCCTCAAAGAAACTAAGTCTCCCTTCCTCCCCAAACAATCATTAATTGCCTATGGTTCTCTGTCCAGGGATGGGACAATGCTGCCACTTGCCCCCTGTATCCCACTGTAGCTACTACCACTCTGAGATTTTTCTCTTTCCAAATTCTTCATTGCTCAGATCTTGCTCTGGGCAGTAATATTGTTGAGGTATCATGGATATTGCTTCCCATTCTTTTAGGAGACATACTCTTATTTTCTGATCCTCTGGTTCTTACTATCCTTCTGCCATGTCTTGTTCAATATCCCTTAAGCCTTAGGTGCAGAAGTTATGTTGTTGATGGCCCCATTAAGGCTGGGTCAATTGTGGCTTTCTGTAATGGTCTTTGTTGGCTGTAAAGAGAGACGATATAGGGTGACAGATACACTTAGCTGTAGGTAAAAGGAAGGTTATATAGACTGACGTCAGGAATTATGCTGGTCTAGGAAAGTAGTTGTGGTGGTTTGAATAGGTTTAACCTCCATGGATTTATAGGTTCTGATGCTTGGCCATAGGGAGTGGCACTATTAAGAGGTGTGACCTTATAGAAGTGAATGTGACCTTGTTGTAGGAAGCAGATCACTGTGTAGTGTGTAGGTGGGCTTTGAGGTGTCCTATGCTCAAGTTCTACCCAGTGTGGAATGTGAGCCTCCTCCTGACTGCCTTCAGAAGACAGTCCTCTTCTGCTGCCTGCAGATCATCGTGTAGAACTCTCAGCATCGCCAGCAAGATGTTTGCCCACATATGGCCATGTTTCCTGCTGTGATGATAATGAACTGAGCCTTGAAAGCTGTAAGCCTGCCCCAATTAAATGTTTTTCTTTATAAGAGTTTCCTTGGTCATGTTGTCCCTTCACAGCAACAATACGCTATCAAAGATAATAGTGGTATTAGGTTCTCTTCTATGAGACTTTGCCTCATTAGCCTGGGTACTTGGCTAGGTTCCTAGCACCAGGCATGATTTATAGATCAGTGGAGCAAAATAGAGGACTCAAACATAAGCCACTGATATATGACCAAAATACATTTATTTATTTATTTATCTATTTATTTATTTATTTAATGTTAACTTGACATTCTCAGGCTAAAACTTTACACATGACATTATCTCCCAGTGCCAAAGGTTGGACACCCCTGAAGGTGAAAGATGCAGCCAAGGAAAGGCCATGGGTTTGATAAGCACTCCTACCTTGTGTGTCCGGAATGGGGGCTGGGGGTTTATTATAGCAGACTAAGTTTTGTGTATGGGTGATGTTCTGATAGTTACTATGAATACCTAAGCAAGCAAAGAGAATGGTGAATGAATGGTTTTTGGAAGATAGGGTCTTGCTGTGTAACCTCAGCTAGCTTCCAATTGGAAATCTTTAGCCTGGGCATTGGGGTTGTAGGCACGCACCATCATACATGGTACAGGGGTGGGGTGGGGTGGGGCAATTCTTTTCCTATCCTTTATTATTTGACCTCATGAGAAAGAAATGGTGCCACTTTGCTGGTTCACTACACCCCATTTTTCTAGGAGATCCGGTCACTTCCTGTCTCTGACGTGCAGTTAGGAGAGGGATGAACTTGCCAAGCTGGGTGTGCTTTGCATTGTGTACCCCACACTCACCCCTGCTTGCAAGAATCCTTCTGCTTATGGTTGAATGGGAGGATCAGAGTTTGTTAAGTCCATTCACATTCTCTTCATAGGTTCTTTGCAAACCTGTAATTCAGAATGGAGGGCCTCCCTAAGCACCAGGCCTGCACATGCAGCTGAGAACTCAAATGGAACTTGTAGGGATGACACCGTTGAAAATAGCCAGAGGAAATCATTTAGCATTAAATTTATGAGATGAAATCATAGGCTCTCCCCACATATAGTGTTTTAGCGGGTAAAACAATTACAGTGTGTTCTATCCTGATTAACTGTCCTCGGGGCAACATTTATTGGCATTCCCCGTGACAACATAATTAGTATTCTAAGGGTATTTTTCACCAGCTGCTTATGTCTTGAGTTAAAAGTCAACAGTTAAATATATAGCAGGGTGAGTGCATAAACAGTAAAATTGATTTTAGTACTCAAAATGACTTGGTTATCTATATTTATAGCTGTAATTACAGAAAGGCTTAATACCTTCTATAATCAGTCCTTTATTGAAAGTTTCACGACAGAAGACGGGATGCTAATTTACCTCGTGGCATCAAGGAAGGAGCACCGCCCTCTAAGCCACACCACTGGCCTCCGCTTCTAGGTTCATTAACTACAAAACACGTGGCCCTGCGTTCCATGTGGTGCATTAAGGGCTCATTATTGAGCAGCTTGCAAAGGCAGTTTCTATTTCAAGTTGCTAACATTATATACGCCTTTCCTCAGAGTCTAGTTGGCTGTTTGAGTCTAGGGAATGAGTGATGTTCTTTGTTATTAGAAAGATAATGTCAATTCGTTCTCATGTGTGCTTAGCACAGCCAAGGAGTTTCGTCTTTCCTATGTGAATGCCTTTTTATCTGGAACATTTTTTTTTTAGTCACTCCTGTGTGTATTTATTCTGATCTCTGAGATGGGAAGATTTTGCACACACTGTGTGCTGTTAGTGTTATTTTTATTTTATACTATAAAAGAAATAACTACTGGCTATTAAATGCTTACTAAGTACCCAACCCTTTCAAATATATGCATATATAGTGAATGTGTATTGCAAATATATTAGCAATGTTATATGTTGTGAATCAGTATGTGTGGATGTGTATAGGTATAGGTATAGGTATATGGGTGCACATGAGTGAGGAACCAGAGGGCACCTGAAGATGCTTTCTCTAGTCATTCTCCACTTTATTTTCTGAGACAAGGTCTCTCAGTAAACCTTAAGGTCAAGAATTCAGTAAGACTAGATGGCTAGCAAGCCCCAGGAATCTCCCAGTTTCTACCTCCCCAGTGCTTTGCCCAGCTTCTATGTGAGTACTGAGATTTGAGCTCAGGTCTTAAGCCCTTTACTGATTGAACCATATCCCCAGCTCCCAAATATAGTTTTTAGCAATTACATATATGCACACGTAATAGATATATGTTTTACACACATGTGCACTCATACAGGCACACACACACACACACACACACACACACACACACACACACACACACTTTGTAAGGCAGGCACTGTTTTTCTCTATTTTATAGACGATGAATTGTGCCCAGAGAGGTGAAGTGGTTTGCTTGAGGTGATACGACAACAAGTGGAAGCTCTGTAACAATGGAGGCTCTGCAACAAAGAAGGTTTGAATTCCTAAGCATGTATCACAGCTGCAGACAACCCAAAGGAGCCTCCTGGCATTCAGACTTCAGTCTGCCTACTGCGTTCTCATTGCTATTGCTGTTCTCTTGGAACAAACATTAAACAAGTAGATCTATGTACATGCAAACTTATGCCGGACATTAATGCATGTGTGGACTTATCTGCATTCACATATACTACATAAAAGAACATAAGAATTGGCTTTCTCTTTACTGTTCAAACACTGCTCCCTTGTATATGTAGCTATAATTACTCAAAGAGTGTTCCCCTCCCCCTTTGTACCTTGCTCTTATTCTAGAAACTTTCAAATATCTGTGTGTGAAGCATGAACTCTTGTAATCCCATTTGATCTTCATGCCATCTCTGAAAGCCAGCAAATTTTACGTCATTTTGTCTCAGTGTAGAATTGAAGTGACTTGTCCAGAGCCAAGTCACCATTCAGAGCAGAACTCAAATCAGAATCCTGCTCAAGAATCCAGAGAGCCGTTTGCCTCTCTGAGTCACCAAGCAAAGAATGGTGCTCTAACAGACATCGAAAATAATTAGAAACAAAGAAAGTAAACAACAAAACAACACCCAACAGTCTTCACACAGCAACAGAACCTGAATTTCAGAAACAGTGTTGGTGAAGAAGTGTTTCCTGACTGGCCTATCCTTTTGTGAATTGTGGGTCACCTTGGTCATTTACCAGTCTCTATCCACACCTTAGCCACAATTCCCTGGTGCTACCTAGAATCATGACTCAAATCTGAATGCATTTTTTCACCCCCAAAGTGATATGTGGTGTGTGTTTGAGACGGGGTGAGACTGTAAGAATGAGTCTATGTGTGTATCTGTATATGTGTGTATCATTTGTATCTCTCTGTATTTGTATCTGTATCCGTGTGCATCTATGTGTCTTTGTGAGTCTGTGTGTGTGTGTGTGTGTGTGTGTGTGTGTGTCTGTCTGTCTGTCTGTCTGTCTGTCTGTCTGTCTGTCTCAGTACAGTGGTAATCAACATGTGGGTCACAATCCATTTGGGGGTCACACATCAGATATCCTGCATATCAGATATTTACATTATGATTCATAATATTAGCAAAATTACAGTTGAGAAGTAGCAACAAAATGGTTTTATGACTAGTGTCATCACACCATGAGGAACAGTATAAAAGGGTCGCAACATTTGGAAAGTTGAGAACTACTCATCTAATAGAATGCGAGTTCACTCTATGGTCCAGTTCTAACCTGATTGATGGTATAAAGTACTCAAATATTTACCCATTCACTCATTTGATCAATAAAAATTTTGTTTAGTTTATCTTCAATGATCAGGAAAATCCAGAGGAAAAAAGGAAAATAGATTCAGAGATATAAATCTCAATTTTAATTATCTTGCCACTAGACAGACTCTCCATAAACTTTACAACCCCCTCTGCCCAAAATATCAACCTTTGTCTAGAAAAACATCCCTAAAACTCTACTTTCCAAGAATAGGCCGGGGCAGGTCTGAAGTTCCAGAAATGGTCCACAAAGACGTCCTTTGGGGACTTAATGTGCCCTCCAGGACAGCGGAACCTATAAAATTGTAGGAGGGAACTCTAGGGAGGAGACCTGCACGGGGAGGCAAATGGTTTCCTCCCACCCCAGAGTTAAAACACAATGTCCAGCCTTGAAGTGCTGGGGAAGAGAATGGTGAGCTCACCCTCTGTCTGGCACAAGTTGCAGACTATTAAGTCGTTTGGGAAATGTGGACTTGTACCAATCTACAAGATTGGCCATGGCCATTTTAATGTGTTTTTGAAAATCAGCAAGTGCTTAAAAACTTGTAGTAAAAGCCCTAATAAACTAAATTAGACCGAGACTCTGCCAGAATTGTGTTTACCTCCTGAAGTGGAGGGTTAGGAAACCACGGGGTAAAAAAAAAAATCAAGGAAAAAAGACAGATAAAAGATCAATAGATCCATATATCTTGGGGGTCATTTGGTCAGCAGAATTTGCTGTCTGCTGTCAAGGGCCACTCATTTGCAAAGCAGCAGGTGAGTCCTTTGGATGGCACACGGTTATGAGTAATGCTACCCTCCATCTCTTACCTCCCCCTTTCTTTCTTTTTCTTTTGTTTTGTTTTATGAGTCTTACTGGGTTTTACAAGGCTAAGTTTGGAGAGAGAGGGGGCATAGTTACTGTAGCCAAAGAAGAATAAATGCTTTGTGCATTGTGCATACCGATGTAGTATACAGAACAAGTACTAATAAGAATAAAATTATTGGGGCAAATAAAATCACATATGCTTTTTAGTCACCTGGGACAGCGGCCATGCCGACCTTCTTGAGCATATAAAATAATAATCCTTCACATCTGAGTAGCATTATGGAGCTTATAAAAAGCACTTTCACATATATTATCATGTTTGATCCTCAATAGCCCTGTAAGTCAGGAACGAGGTGTGTTATTATCCCATTTTACAGTTTGAGAGAGGTTAAGTGCCTTGTCCAATGTCACAGAGCTACCAGGCATCAACCAGTGCTTCCAACAGCTTTCTGGGTTCAAAGTGTTTCAGGACAAGGTGGTTTTGTCAAAGGAAAAAAAAGACAAGGATGTTTGTCACAGGAAATGGCATCCCTTGATTCCATGGGCTTCAGAAAAAAAATTGTCAACCCCAAAAGAGGATAGGAGCCAGGGTTTTGCCCTGTAGGTATGACTACAAAGGATTCTTCCAACTCTACCAGAAAGAAAGAAAGAATTCAACTTAAAAATGGATCACAGACCTTAAAATGGCTGGCTTCTCATCGAGATGTATTGGTGACAAATAAGGCTGGGGAAGAAGATTGCACATCATACGTTAGGAGGGAATAAAATTGAGATGGTGGAGAGGCCCTGTGGAGATGGCTTAGTAGGTAAAGTGCTTGTTGCCAAAGCATGAGGGCCTGGGTTCAGTACCCCAGCCTAACCTCTACCTGTGGCCTCAATCTGTACTCACTAAAGTGTGTGTCTACTTCACACATGCGTGTACACACCCACATAAAGACACACATACACCCTCACTGTACACACACAGAGAGAGATTGGGATGTCTCTTAGATACATGCAGATCAGAACTAAAGCAAGAAGACACTGCACATCTGTCAGCAGGGCCAGAATTCAGGACATGAGCCCCACCAGTGAGAAAGTGGAGCATCTGGACCTCCTGACTTGCCATGGATGGGAATGTGGGATGATGCTACAGCAGTTTTGGGAAACAGTTTGGTGGTTTCTGGCAAAACTAAACATCTCTCTGTCATACAACCAAGTCACACTCTTTGGCATTCTTCAAAGTTGAGGATTTAAGTCCACACTAAAGCTGAGGTATAGATTTTGATAACAACTAGAATTATTGTCTCCAGAACTTGGAAGCAACCTAGAATCCCTTAAGCAGGGGTAGAGTTGGGGGTTATGGTTATGGTTATGGTTATGGTTATGGTTATGGTTATGGTTAGGGAAGGTACCATGAGACCTTCATTCTAATCAATGACCTTACTTTGCCACAACTATAACCATTCAGATTCCATCATTTATATTGGGGTTTATTCTCGGCATTGCATGGCCTATGGCTTCACCATGACGGTGTCATGCAGAGTAGCTTCAGTGCCTTACATATCTTTGCAGCCCATTTGCTCGTCCCCCATCCTTCTCTCCTTAGCCACTGGCTAGAGATCTTTTCAATGTCTCCATAAGTTGGCCTTTGTCAGAATGGCGTATAGATGGATATATACAATATCTACCCCTCTTTTATTTTCTCCTAGTAATATGCATCTTATACTGCTTCCTTTTCAAGGCTTGCTAGCTCATCTTTCAGCACTGGACAGATTCTGTTGTATGGATGTACCACAGTTAACAACAATGCCATGGTTAACAGAGGAGGCTGTGCCCATACAGGAGTGGATATATGAGCCATCTCTACACCTTTCTCTCAGTTTTAATATGAACCTAAAACTTCACACACACACCCCAAAAAACACCAAAAGAAACAAAAACAAAAAACAGTCTTTTAAAAAATAAAATAACTCAAGGAGGAGGAGATAGCTTACTTGGTGATAGAGTGCTTGTGGGCAAGGCTGAGGACCTGAGTTTTATCTTCCACATCTACATGAAAAAGCCAGGCATGTTGGTGCACTGCTGGTGTTTCTAGTAAGAGGAAGGAAGATCCAGTGGGTCCCTGAGGCTCAATGGCTAGCCAGCTTAGCCTTACCTAATGCCAGGCCAGTGGGAAATCCTGTCTCAAAAACCAAGGTGGCTAGCACTGAGAGATGACAATCAAAGTTGACCTCTGCCCTGGGCACACCTATGCATATGCACTACACACACACACACACACACACACACACACACCTGCACATACACAATCATGCACATGTGCACACACACCTACAAATAAATAAACAAAGAATGCAAGTCAACCTTAGACCAGAGTTCATCTCTATCATCAGTCAGTAAATACCATGTCAGGGAATAATGACAAAGGCAGGGAAAGAGATTGTGTAAGGAGAACAAACACAAAGAGAAGAGAGAAGGACTTGGGGAAGGAAGGGAGACGAGGGGGCCTTAGAAGCAGGGCCTGAATTATTTCTCTTGTCATTCTTTTGCACACAGAAGACTATTTCTTGAGCGCCTTTCAACAGCTCACCCTTTGGCTTTCAGACTTCTCCATCTTGGCTGGCATCTTTTGGAGTTCTGAAGCCAGTACCTTCTTTTTATTTTCAACCTCTGTTTGTATGTGTATATGTATATTCATGGAAAGGGGCATGTGCCCACGACTGGCTGTGTGTGGAGGTCAGAGGACTATCCTGGGTGTTGGTCCACCTTGTTTGAGATAGGGTCTCTGCCTTATGTATGAGGCCAGCTGGCCCCGTGCTTCCAGGGATTCTTCTGTCTCCATGTTCCATCCTATCATAAGGGGTATTGAGATTACAGGCCGGTGCTGCTGCATCCTTGTGTAACTTCTGAGGATCCACACGCAGGTCTTTATAGTTGCTCTGTAAGCATTTTGCCAGCTGAGCATCTTCCCCCCCACCCCCCAAGTGCATTCCTGGCATACTCATGCACTTTGTACAAAATACCAACCAAGCACTTAGCACTTCCAATGTTGAAAAGTTCTACTTTTCTCTCTCATTAGACTCTTTGCTCCCTGTAGGGCTAGGTCTCTTCTTTTCTGCTTATTCATGGATCTAACTAGCCCCTGTAAACATACCCTGTAAAATAAATGCTTGAGGGATGAGTATAATGTAGTGACAATTTTGGAGTTTTTGGTTTCTTTGAAAAAACACAGAAGTATTCTAAGAATATGTTTTCATTTTAATCACAGGTGTAGGCTATGGGGCTGCTTCAGACTGTCCACAGCAGCTGACTATGATTTGCCTCATGCTCTAGCAGAGGTATGGTTTTGCCAGCTAGAGATCGTCTTTGCAACCGGGTGAAGTTTGTAGTTCTGGGAATTTTTCAGAGGGTATATAAGTGCCAGGGCCCCAAGAGGTAGGGTGGGTTGTTGGTTGGTTTTTGGTCACTGTTGGTCATTGTTGTTTGTGGGTTGTTCAGTAGTCTGTGCGCATAGAAGAAGCAACAAGAAAAAATTATAGATTCTGGCAATAAAGATCAAACCTGTCCCAAGAAACAATAAAAGACAGTGCTGTACAATACATTTTAATTTACATATTCATGGACTTCGGGAGAAAACTGTGTTCCTGATGTTTCTGCTTTCTTGGACCCCACCTGGGGTTTCCTCATGACAGCTCTGTCATTGTCTGCGATCTCTAGTGTGCTGTCAGCAACCCAGTCCTTAGCAGCTCATTTCGTAGGAAGAGGCTGAAAGTTGAATGAACTCGGAGCTGTTTCTGTCTTTCTATTAAGGAAACGATGTGGTTTGTTACAACAGTCAGACTCGGAGGTGGTGCCTGAGAGTGTCACCCGGCAGAGGAATCTCTTTGCTCTGTAAGTGCCTCCACCTCTTCAGCGTGCATTTAGTTACAGGTACATATCTGTACTGGCTGTTCAGATGCATAGCTTACTAAGTAAAAATATCCAGATCCTGACTGCAAATATATGCCTAGGAATCACCTGAGACACTGAATTCATTATACCTCCCTCGCAAAGTTTAACACTATGCACGGACATAAGATAGACTACTTACTGAGAATAAAACAGAGGGCTACACAAGGTATATACAACCTTTTGATTTCTGTGGGCCACAGTGGATGAGTAAGAGTTATCTTGGCTTACACCCATGACCCGGGTGTATCGAACTCAGGACCCATGAGTTGTAGAAGTGTACATATTTTTACTGCCTGACATTGAGGCATGACCTTATCACCTGTAACATTCATTCTGGAGAACCACGTAGCTGAGTTACAGAAACTACTTACAAAAGAAAGCTAATGATTTTTTTTAAAAGTAAGTTTATTATTTTGAGTTGGACCACACTCATAGCCATCCTGGCTGCATGAGCCTGCATTCCATAGGTGGGACACCCCTAGTAGAGTCTCCAAAATTGGGAGTTATGCTTCCACTGGGGGAGGTGGGGAAGGTAAATGTAAGGAGTTATTATTTCCTGCATATATGCATAAAATAAAATAAGAGAGAAGTTAGTAATTTGAGCGAAATGAAAAAGGATCCTACGTTTTAAACAGTTAGTTTCCCTCAAACTGATCAAGTGTCTTTCACTCCCCAGACCAAGATCCTTGCTACTCTTTTGTTGGTGTCAGCCACCAGGATGGCTCTGGAAATTTATAAAACATTAAATCCTTGGGGAAACGTTTGTGGTCAATCAGAGTGACCCAACACATTGTACCACACAAATGGTCTTGTCTAACCTTCTACCAGGAGTGGGTCGCAAAGTGTAGCTTGATTGTAATCATGTTGGGCCTTACGACAGCCACGCAACTTTATGGCTGGGTATTTCCTAGTACTTCATAAAAATCGCTCTTGTGTGTTTATTCCAATGAAAGAAGATTTGTCTCCCAGGAAAGCCATTGAGACGTGGAGAGACTGCAATCTCCTTTTGGAGTACTGGGTTTCATTTTATGACATATCTTGCTGTTTAGTACAACATATCTATATTAAAAAGCACGAACAAGTTGGCCTTGTTCTGTTCTGTTCCCGTCCCTCTCTAATGTACATTTATAAAAACACACACATATCTGATTCCACACGCACTGTACAATATTTTATCGATTACAGGGGAACTAGGTTATATCATGTTTCCAGCGACTGTGGAAAAAAAACAACGTAGAAAGTGGGAAACACTGAATTTGATTATGCTAGGCATGTCGTTTGAAAGACCTGAATTGTGGGGAGGTCTTGTACGTAAGGATAATAAAATAGGTTTTACTCCAAAGCTACCCTTTTATATACCATGGGGAAGGGATAGCCCCTGTGTATTCTCCTGTGTCTAGACACACACTCTTTCCCAGAGCTTTCTCCTGCTCTTTCTCCTCAGTCAGACTTCAACTCAAGCATTGGTGGCTTAGGTTATTCCAGTGATCATCTGTCTGGCCAGTCCAGTTTGTTTCCCTCTGCAGTTAGCAACTACTTTGCATCATAACACAGGTCTCCTCCCTGCATTGGCTTGGATGTGCCACTCAAAGACCTTCAACCCACAAAGGACAGACTTGAACTCCCAAGGGCAAATGAATGCTTGTTCTTATTTTCTACCTTTGATTTAATTTACACATTTATCTCTTTAATGAATCCTATAGTTAGTATTTCCTATGAAGAGAAAATGCCCCCCCCTTTTGGTTTCTTATTGTTATTGTTACTATCTATTTTGAACGACTTTCTTTGAGTGGCCCTCTCCTTCCTGTCAGGGCCCAGGTTTGCTCTTCTACCGTGTCGAAGGGTGTTGTTATGCTAGGGGCTGCTTCTGGGCTCTCAGATCTATTCTCTCTCTCTCTCTCTCTCTCTCTCTCTCCCTCTCTCTCTCTCTCTCTCCCTCTCTCTCTCTCTCTCCCTCTCTCTCTCTCTCTCTCTCTCTCTCTCTCTCTCTCTCTCTCTCTCTCTCTCTCTCTCTCTTCTCCAATATAGTTCTGATGTAAGAAATGAAGCTCTGAGAACTATTTAACACCAGGAAGAGAAGGGCAGACAGTTAACTCGACCGTAAATATTTTATCTTAAAATTCTCCTCTTTCCTTACTAGTTTATTCATCCAACTAAATACTGGGTTCATTTTGAAGTTACATTTATATTCCAGTGGGACCTCTTGCTGTTTGATTGTTGTTTGCTTTCCTGAAACAGGGTCCAGCTGTGTGGCCTGCTTATTCACCGTCTAGCACAGTATAGCCTCAAACCCACAGCAATCCTCCTGCCTCGGGCCCCTGGGATCTTGATGGTGACTTCATTAATTATAAAACTGAATTTTGAGAGAACTTACATCTTTACAGTACGTAACTCTTGTCTCTTCATGTTGGGACAGAGCATGGCTCTCCCCTTCCGCTCCTGTTACTTACATCTGATGAACACCTTTGCTCTGTGTTTATTTCATATTTGATGACCTTCCTTGGGCCTCATCTAGTCTACCATTTTTAGCTGATTCTCGTGAGATTTTTTCCCCCAAAGGCATTTTCTGAAAAGAGTGATCCACCCCACGCACACACACCCACTCCACCCCCACCCCACACCCCCATCACCGCACCCTTTTCCAACAAGCAAAGGTCATACTCGTCATTTCAGATCTGGTTTTTATTACATCAGCCAGAACTCCTATGATAATGGGCCATCACAAACTCAGTTTTGATCCTTCCACTTTCATTGGCCTCTTTCCTTGTCTCTGGTCCTCACAACCCCCTCTTTCTCTGCCATGTGATGCTAGCAGACAACTCTGTCCCCTGGCTGCCACTGCTGTCTGCCCACACCAACTCTGGCATTTTCCAACCTGACCAAGTGTACCTCCTAGGTTGGCCAGATGACATTCAGTAGCCTAGCTCAATCTGAACTTCATATATCAACAAACAATATGATTCTCATATGCAAAAAACCTGTGCAGTATTTAGAACACAATTATATTAAAGACTTGTTTCTCTGAAATTTAGGCCTGACTGGGCACCCCATAATTTTTATTTGGCAAGATAGTCACCTTAGTGTCACTTAGAACTCCTAAACCATTTTCTACTCTGAAATAACACATATCTATGTGCGTGTGCCTATTGCAGGTCTGTTATTGTTCTCCTATAATGATAAGCTCACAGGGAGCTTCGTATCTCCACACCTGGAGAAGACTGCGTAGCCTGGGCATCTAATGTGTGTATGTTCTCTGGGTTTTAAAAATACATGGGTGGCAGCACAGCAGACCATCAAATATTTATGGAGCATTCCTGGAATCCACAGAATGTGAAAAGTTTTGCTGTTTAAGTAGAGGAGCAAGCAGGTGTGACTATACCCATCAAACATCAAGCACCCAGGAGAAAGAAGAAAGTGTAGCCAGAATTTGAGTGTCAGCATTGGGTTTTTCTTTGAATTGAATGCAGAATTTTATCTTTGCTCAGTGTAAAGAGCCACAAGTATTCATGCGAAGTCAAGAGACCTCAACTATAATTCTGACTCTATTGTGAATTAAGTATTTGACCATAAATGAAACATTTCATCTTCTTAGTATCGGTCTCTTCATCACTGAATGGGGGTAATTTCTGCACACACTTAAATGGTGTGGTCATTCAAAAGTGAATCATCACAAAGAACACTTATAGACAAGGGACTGAATGATACTAGTGGAAGAAGCTGTGGCAGGTCCCGTGTTCCTCAGTCCCAGCCAGGAAGGTCAGATGAGAAGTTACAGAGACACTCTTAGGAGTTACATAGTTGGCACCCTAAATAAGCACCAAGAGGGGAGCTGTCCTCTTTTCCCTCAGCACAGCCACCCACAGAAATCTTCCTGCCTCTAGTTTGGATGGCCTAACGATCTCCCTAAACATTAGTATGCTCCTGAAGACACTATCAGAGACCTTCTTTAATCTCTCCACACCTTGCAGAGTATCAGGGAGTCTTCCTATCCTAGAAATGTAAGCTCTCCACTGCCTTCCACTCCCTCTCTGCTTGCTTCCTCTTTGGGTCACCTCTCTATGATAATATAGACAATCCCTGCCTTGCTCTGCCTTGCTTGAGCCAAGCCCCCCTTAGCTTCTGAACATTCCTCAGAAATCATCTGGCTCCCACCCATCTTAAGGCAACAGGAAATGCCCCTGCTACCACTAGAAAGATATTCCCCACCTCAGCAGCCCTGAGTGGTACCTCACAGTGAGAGCACGTGGACAGACATGGACAAGAATGGATGCTGAGAATGGGGAAAGAAACTAAGGTGGGAGAACCTCCTCCCCACATGTGGGAATGTTCTCCGTTCAGAGGAATCTTTCTAAGAATTTAATGGTGAGAAGGAGCATTCATCCTCACATATGGAAATGGCAGAAATCATACCTGCATTTGGAATTGTACTTTGGAAAAGCAGGCTGCAAGAAATACTGAGGTAAAATGTCAACGAAAGCGGTAGTCGTCGTTTGCAAGTCGCAGACTTGGCATTATTGCCACTGCCATCTTTTTCAAGTTCTGTAGCTTCTAATCTTGGTCAGAAATGAGTTTCTGCTTTTATTTTGATGGAAAGCATTTTTAAATGAGCCAGGATTGAGATTCAGACAAGTCGTTCAGTCTGCATGAATACCGGCTCTCTGTAGCCTTACTGTGAAATGGGTTATCTGCTGTGCGTCATCACAGCACACCTCTTCCTATGCATCATTCAGAAGACCTCCCCACATACAGACTTCCTCTTCCACAGGGGAGAGGAGACACATTAGGCCTCTGCAACCCCAGCTTCTGCACTTGCAGCTCAAAGAAAATGACTTTGTCATTACTATTTGCTCCTAACTCACTGGCCAGAACTAGTCATGTGATGTCACTCATAAAGGGGCCAGGAAGGCAGTCTCCCATAGAGCTAAAAAAGAGTCAGAGAAAGTTGGGGAAAGCATGCAAGCTTCCTTTTTTCCAGGCTTCATTCAGTTTTTTTTATTATTATTTCACCATTTCCTCTTCCCTGTACTCTCACCTTTCCACAGACCCCTCCTTACTCTTTCAAATTCATAGCTTCTTTTTAAAATTATTGTTGTTAGATGCATATATATTGGGAATTGCCAGCATTTATATGTATATGTATGTATGTATGTATGTATGTATGTATGTATGTATGTATATGTATACAAACACACACACACACACACAACCTGCTTAGTCTGTATAATGTTATTTGTATGTATGTTTTTAAGGTTGACCGTTTGGTATTGGATAGTCAGTTGATAGGGAAGATTATTTCTCCCACTCTCAGCATTCCTTAGTTGCATGCTTGCCTTAAAGCTCAATAAAATCAGATACATATGTCTGTTTTTCTAATGAAAATATATAATCAGTAAAATAGGCTGGTGGTAGGGAATATATTAGGGAGAAGATAGAACACGGGCAAGCTTTCACACCATGCCTGCCTTCTCTGTAAGGATATCCAATTCCAGGCAGTGTTTGTGATCATACTTTATTAATTAGAAGCCATAGTCTCAAGGGAGACAGTTCTAATATCCAAAACTTCCGTGGGTTTTGTCTCACACTGTATTTCTACTCTCAATCCTCGTGCTACCAGATTTAAGGATTTCTTGTCACTTCCTTCTTTGCCCCATTCTCCTAGGTCAAGATATCTTTGGTTGCAGAAGGAGACTTGAAAATTCCTGTTTGGGGATAAGAGATTAAATGAAGAGATTATTTCTATTTTTACTTTGGCACAAAGGAGACTTCATGGCACCCAAGCATTTGTGTTCCCCCCACAAAAAAAAAAAAAAAAAAAAAAAAGTGCTCTGAAGATCAAAGGCCTTCGCACAGCTACTGAAGTGTTAATTGGCCTAGTCCAATTGTCAAAAATTAGCTTCTGTGTGAACCAATTAAAACAAAATAATTGGGAGTTGTCAGCACTTCTAAATATTTATGCCAGCGGATGCAAATATTTATTTGCATCTCATCTGTTTACAATTTCTCTCACTTCTGCTCTCTGTGATGCTCCTCCTGAACCATCAGTTTCTTCCTCTTGATGCTGAAATCACAACCTAGACTCAACGGACTCAACTGGCAGAATGCCGAACTATTTTTGTTTTTGACTCACTTGACAATGTGCATGTTTGACAATGAGTTTATATTCCTCATTTATAAAGGAAAGTGATAGTAGCCACCCTCTCAAAGGGTAAACTCTGATTATTATTTTTTTTTGTAGCCAATCTATTCTATTTTTCCATGTGGTAGTCATTAAAACAATTCCCAACTTTGTTGATTTTCATTACATCTATAGAGTGCGAAAACTTACTTTCACACTTCTGTAGTTGGTTAGCAAATGTCAGTCAGCCCCACTGGACGCCTTTTCTACTACAGTTCATCAACTCTATACCAGTCCTAAAGAATCAAGAAATGTCAGGGTGTTTGGTCTATAATCCTCCTTGGGTCTTCCTTCTGCAAACCTTCTGTCAGTCATATGTCTCTCCATCTCTTCTAAGCAATATCTTCACTTCTTCTTTACCATTTTGAAATTCATCTATTCATCTGTTTTCCATGAGAAGCAAATGTCCCTATCCATCTCTTGCTAAGGGCAATACAACACACTCATTAAAATGCTCAATAGTAACATTATTTACTACACCCACTATAAATGAAACTCAAGGTTATTGTGGAAAGTTTTGGAGGAATTCCCACTGTTTACCATTAGCCCTCCTGTGTATTTTCAGCATCTCCTTCTGCAACTTCACCTATGAGTGTTTTGTTCTTATGTTTCCCAAGTACATGTGATATTACATCCTCAATTTCATTTCCCTTAAACATATCATAGCACTTCCTCTGTATAATTACAACTGTGTATAAAGCTATGTCTTTCCCCCAGTGGCTACAAGATAATCTCTTACTAAATTAAGCTATGTCATAGTTTCATTAAACAGTCTCTTACTAGATTTTAAAAAAACATAGAAAGTGGTTTGTTCGGGATCTGAGTGTTTCATCTACTTTCTTGCTGGAAGACACAGAAATCAAGCAAAACTCTCATTGAATCAGTTTCTGTCAGTACTGCTTTGAGCATGCTCTTGTGCCAAACTTTAACTGTTCTCAGAATTTAAGTTCCCAGGCCTTGAGAATATTACACCACTTGATTAATAGCAAGAAGTGACATGTCTGTGACATCTACCTCTAGCAGCAGTGAATGCCTCTAGCATTTTATAAAAGAGTAATATGGCTCTTGCCTGGTTCCTCATCTTATCTACATGCTGTACTGATGTCCTTAGCTGCATCCCAAGACTTCCTTCCTTGGTCATTTTCTTTGTTTCCAGTCCTGTCTTCTTGCTTCCTGGTGCTATTTCTGATTCTGTAATTTGAGGTCCTTCATTAAGATGAGTGATATCAGTCAACTCAGAAGCTGCCCAAGTCCCCATACATAGTTCAAGTAAGTCTTATCAGCATTTAGTCCTTCAAGTAAGGTGAGCCAGTCAATCCAACATCTGCCTCCATCCACACACAAGGCTTTCCTTGGACTGTGGGGTGGGTTAATCTACGTTGCCAACGACTACAGTTAGAATGACCTCTGATACGAGTGAGGTACATCTCTCGATGTATCTATGAGGACATTTCCAAAGAGGATTGTACGTGCCATGGCCTGATGCCTGAACCAAATGCAAAAGCTATCAGAGTACAGGGCGCCCCCTTCCTCTGCTTGCTGGCCCTCCATGAGATGGTCTGCTCTGCTCCACAAAGCCCACCCAGCTATGATGGATTAACAACTCTGAAACCATGGTCCAGAATAAGCACCCCCACCCAGGCTCTAAGTCATCTGCATCACAGTGGTGTGAAAAGTAACCGGGGCAGACACAGATCTCAGGCTCAGCAGCGCCAACCTTGGCCTTGATCGTTCTGTTGTGGCTCCTTTTGCTCTGTACCACAGGAAGTCAGTAGCTCCTCCAGCTCCCAAAATCATGATAGTCCAAAAAAATGCTTCAGACATTGCCAAATGGGCCTCCATACCAGATAAGGGCAAAATCCTTCAGTAGAAAGCCACAACCACAAAGCTGGCCATCTCATTTTCTTGAACATTCCAGGAGAAGGCTGGCTCCATTCGATTCCTAGAACATCCATCGACACTGCCTCACCACTACAGGAAAAGAAAATTTAAAAGAAAGAAAGAAAGAAACAGAACTGTGTTTTATTGGCCAAAATGGATGACCTTCAATGCATTCCATTTTGGCCTTGCTAGCCTGTTTATATAATTCTGTAGAGAGCCGTTTAGCCATCCTGTGCCCCTAAACTTGGTAGCTTTGAGGAACTGTCTCCCAGCAGTTCTCCACAGGTGGTACACTCTGAAGCTGTTCAATGCCATTATCTTCTCTGGGTTTTTAATTGGAATTTTCTTTAGGCCCCAATCATACTGCTTCTCGGGCTTTAATTTTAACAGCATTAAAATTTTTTTCCTGGTTCAGATCTTTCCATGATCTCTGGAAGATCGGCATTTCTCGGGAGGAAAGGAGTGCTTTAGTCCCATGGGAGTACCTTCCTTCAGGTCTCTATTTCCAGTAGTCAAATTTAAATGCAAACTGGAAGTCTATATTCTAAACCTATTGATTCTTGCTCAGCCCAATGATTTATCCTAGAAACGGTTACTGCAAGACAACAGCTCTTTAAATATATGCCTTAGTCAAATGCCTAAAATAAGTGAAGAGTCCTAATTCACTCCAACCATTACCTGGGTCAAGGTATCTCAAGTCTACATTGGAATCAGATATGGATTTAAGAATCATAGTGTGTTTAGGATGTAAGTGTTATGAAGAAAAGCCACCATGAGATTTTATACTTGAGCCACAAGTCTAAAGAGGTCTTCCACACCCACCCCCTCCCACGCTTTATGTAATTCCAACCGAGACAACAGAGAAGCCCTCATAGGTTGCTGGAGCTAGTGTTCCCCGGGCCCAGCACTGCACTGAAGCCCAAAGCTGAGATTTGAGGTCTCTCCTCTGGGTGGAATTTAGCACTTGTGTGTAATTTGAAGTCTGGATAACCCACTGTTGACCTCAAAACTACAGTTATCACAAGTCATTATCCCCAAAGCAAGCTAGAGATGAAGGTTAGCCAGGCATTCTGACCCACACCTATAAACCCAGTGCCCAGGAGGCAAAGAAACAAGAGTTCAAGGGCAGCCTGAGCTACAAGGTGATACAAATATCTAGAGATGTAGTTCAGTTCAAGATGCTGCTAACTCTGGTCATGAAAGCTATCCCAGCATCCAAGGCTTCACGCCTGAGTTCGTGTGCTGCTTCGTAATGTCTCAGAGCTTTCCAGAGAGGGTTTGCCTACGGTTAGGATGCTAACTAAGCCTTTACCCTTTTTTCAATTCATAGATTTGGAAGCAACAAATTTAACTGAGGACTAGAAAATGTCCAGTGACCACCAAACTCAGCAGCTGGCAAAGTTTCATGGAACCTGGGAAACTTGGGCTTCAGGTTGCCCTACTCTGAACTGATGCTAGACTAACACAGCTTGCCAGCCAGGCACAGGCATAGAGGTTATCAGTTAAAATGTCACGAGGATGATCTCTTTGGGCTCATCGAATATTCACTCTGCTGTCAACATCTTGAAAACCTGAGTCGTTTTAGAACAAGGGACCCTAATTTTCATTTTGACACCAAGATACCCAAATTCTGTGGCTGGTCCTGGGCAGAGGTACTGATGACAGAGGCAGTGAGGGTGGAGAGACTCCAAGGTACACAGAATCTTGCTGCCTGAGAAGCCTGGAGGTTCACTCTTCCTTTCATAGCTGTGAGGAGTGAAACATTGTTCTAAATACTGCAGAAGAGAGTTCCCATGCTGCGACCTCCCCAAGTGGAGGAGGCTTAAAACAGCTCAGATGGAGGTCAGCTTTTGTGAGAAAGAATTTTAGTGCCTTTTCTTTTATTTTTTTCCTTTCAAATTTTTTATATGTGGACTTCATAATATCTTGTGACTTCAAAGGCAATGCTTCATTAAAATTGATAGCTTGCTATGTACACACACAGTCCCATGGCCAGATTACGTTATTTAGCACAGATTAGAAAGATAGTCTATTGCTTGCTCAAACCCATCGCTTTGATATTTGAATAATTAATCCTAAGAAATTCATCATTTAATTATAAGGTTTGAACAGTGTTGAAGAGACATGAAAGGTTTCTAGGAGTCTGTATTGTTAGCTGACAATAGGAGAATGAATGTCTGAAAATTGAAAATATTCCGTACCAGATCCTATTTTAATGATGTCATGGATTTGAATATGAGTAGAACTGCCAGGCATCCTTGGAGCTGACCACCTTCAGTTAAGTAGTTTGTATTTGCTTTTCTCCTTCAGCTGGATTATTACCTGAAGCTCTGTGGATTAAAAATGGGGTCCTGGGCTGGAGAGATGGCTCAGCTGTTAAAAAGGCTAGGCTCACAACTAAAAATGGGGTCCTGCCTGGGACTAAAGCACCAACAAAAGAAAACACATGGTGGACTCATGGCTCCAGCTGCATATGTAGCAGAGGATGGCCTACTAGGTCATCAATGGGAGGAAAAGCCCTTGGTCCTGTGAAGGTTCTAAGCCTCAGTAAAGGGGATTGCCAGGGCCAGGAAGCAGGAGTGGGTGGGTTGGTGAGCAGGGAGAGGGGTGAGGGGATAAGGGGTTTTTGGAGGGGACACCAGGAAAAGGGATAACATTTGAAAGGTAAATAAAGAAAATATCTATTTAAAAAAATGGGGTCCCGCGTCCAGCTCAGGCTTGGGCAGTTGGGCAAGGCGGGATACAGGAAGTCTGACTGTGCCATGGACCCCATGCCACCACCACCGGGTGGGCATCAGGCTGTGAGAAGCCCCAGGACCCCACTCCAGGGGTGGGGAAGGTGCAGGCTGGGGTCCCTGCAGAACTGCGGGAATTGCTTTGGGGTCCCTGAGCCTGCATGGAGTCTGGGGACCACAGGTTCTAGCTCTTGGACACTGGAGACTCTACTGGATGTCACAGAAGAGTTGAGAATTAAGCAGGGCCGGCGGGCAGGGGTCTCCTGTCAGGAGCTAGTGTCTGAGAGCATGCCAAACAGGCCTTTTGTCCCTTGCAGAGTTATCTGCTGGGTCTCCCAGTTTTAAACCTAGCTCAACCAGAAAACAGGCTGCCTTTCACGGTCCCACAAAGCTCCTGCTGCAGAAATTACGAGCTTTTTGGAAGGTCAATGTTAACTCACCAAAGAGATGTGGTTTACATTCACAGCATGCTGTGATGGTCCTAAAGCATAGCCCTGTGGGCACCAATGCCTCAGTTTACCCATCTGTGAGGAGACCTGTGAGACAAGAAAACTTCATGTTGTTAATATGATCCTTCTTCATGTGTAGAGCCATTGATATCTGATTTCCCAAACTTATCTGGACCCTATTATAGAAACTAGACATATCATGGTTTAGCTGATCTTCTTGGTAGTTCTAGGCAAAGAAATCTATTCTCAAGGACAATTTTCATTAAAGATAAAAATATTGAGGAGAGTAATAGAGAAAAACTTAAAAGTTTAGGCCTAACAGATGTTACCCCAGAGATAAGTTTCCCCTGCCCATAGCTGGGTGGGCTACTCTGGCTCCTACTTAAGGACCTGAACGATGGAGCAATTCAACACTAAAGGGTAGTACATCATTTTGGGGTTTAATTTTAAGATTGAATAGTCAATATCTTTACCATTAAAAGCCCTCTGTCTTTCCAGTCAAAGGATCCTGTTCCCCTCCTGTCCAGCCAACCATAAGCTAATTTTAAGAGATCCTATCCCTTTCATAATGTAGATATATCTTATACCATCTATTCAAGGTCTAGATCAACTTTGCCTTTTCAAATACTCACGAGTATAGTATAGAGGTTCAAAACAAAAAAACAAAAAATAACCTAACTAAGCAGAACTATCATATAATTCACAAATCTCATTATCAATTGAATTTGAAGTGTCTTTGATAGGTCTGTGTGTCAACACTAAGTACCAAGTTTGTAGGGCTGTTTTGAAAACTGTAGAGCTTTGGGGAGGTTGATAGAAGTGATTCACAAGAGGCAGGCCTTTGAAAATGGTAGCCATCCTTTAGGTGCTTCTTTTGCTTCTGGTCTGTACAATGTGAGCAGACGCTGCCTCACACTCCTCCCCCCACCATGGGCTGCACAAACCAGTCTGCATCTCTCTCCTGTGTTAACAACCTTTAACGGTCTTCTGCAGCTCTGAGAAGAATATTCAACGTGGCTGAGATGACCCAACTTGTTTGGTTTATCCCCACCTCTCCTTGTTTTGCCCCATGGAACTCTTCAATCCAAAACTGTTGCATGCTATTTAGTGTTGTCTTGGCAGGTGTCCTGTATCAGGGACTTTGTGCATGCTGCTTTCTATGGGGAGTGATCCTTCTAGCCTACACCAATTCACTGTGACATCCCAATGACCCGAGAGATGTATCCCTGACCACCCAGATTACTGGTTTTCATATGTGTTTTCATATATGCAAGAAGGTTCCTCTGACTCATTCCTTTGGATTATGTTCTCACCCTGTTGCCTGTGTCCAGGACTACTTGCCACCTGACCCTACCCGCCCTTGGGGGTTGGGAATGAGGTAGCACAGAGTCAATGACACAGACTCCGGGAGCAGGTGAGAAATGCTGCAGTAAGCTCATCTGAAGACGGCTGCAAGCTCCTTTAATACCCTCCACCTGCACCCCATTGGTTCTAAGAAAGCATCTCGTCTAAACAGCAGTTCCTGATTGGCTGACATTGTCTTCACTAGCAATTCTTGGTCTCTCAAGAAGTCCTCAATTAGGTCCTCCTGCAGGAGATGCTTTTGTGGCTGCATGGCCCCCAGTGTTTACATAGAGGCGATCCTGCCATTCCTGTTACATGCATTCAGGGATTTATAATAACTATTAAAAGTTTTAAAGTAGAAGTACACCTTAGTTCTTTTTGCTACAAACTCACCATTTCCCACAAATCCATATGGTCCTTCTTTGGAAAAAGTCTATGCTCCTTTAGTTAGGAAAAATCTTCACTTGTTTCAGCATCACTTTCTCACACCTCCTACCTCACATCAGCATAAGTGCGGTCCATTTTCCAACAGGTCTCTCGTGCAATTAGTTGGTTAAAAAGGACTTGGTGGTTTACAATACTGGGTTTATATAAGAATTATATGCCCAATGCCTAGAATGTATTTCAAACATCTGATAAATAGTGAGTTATGTGTACAAAATTATAATTAAAGGAGAAAAGTGGGACCAGAGAAAGAAAAGGTTCATCAGTGAAAAGCACTTGCGGAGGGGCGGGGTTAGATCTCCGGCACCCACATTGGGTGGCTCACAACCACCTGTGATTCCAGCTCCAAGTCACCTGCACACACTTGTGTGTGTCCACACATAGTCACACACATAGATACCTAATTTAAAATCAAATTAAAAATAAAAATTAAGATAAATAAAAATAAAAAAATAAAAATTATCTTTATAAAGAATCAAAGCACATTACATAAAATAATGTAGCATATTATTTTCACTGAAAAAAAAACTTGAATGATAGAGATTTGCACATGTAGAGGGGTGCACGGGAGTGAATACATATGCATGCACATGCTTGCTCTGATTAGCATAGCCCATTAGGAATGATACCCAGATGCACAGTCTCATAGATGCAAGACCAGATCGCTGAGCAAGATGCTTGCTTCTTTACACACATCAAAATAAATCTATGTTGTTCTGAGCTCTTTTGCCTCACTTTAGTGCTTTCTGTAGTTTCCAAGCTCTCTGAAATGAAAATTGTTTATTGAAATTAAAAACACTTTAACTGTTAGAAAGCTAGAAAGAAATCAAAACACAAGAAACCATTTATAAGTAAACACAGTAAGGCAGTGGAACGCCCACCCAAGTCCGGGCAGAGACACAGTGCTGAGGCTATGTAGAAAAGTAGCCAAATTCCAGCACCATAAGAGAGAGAGAGCATTGGAAACGCTTAGAAAATTCTTTAAACACCAGCAGTAACTGAGGAGTGGGATTGACCACTAAAACGCTGTTTATGAAGTCTCCAGAAACAATCTGACAGTACTTTTTCAAGTTGAGCCTGTGGTGTGTTAATACTGGACCCAAAGTCAGAGACAAAAAGCTAAGAAGCTTGGTGCCTGCCTGTGGCCATTTAAGAAGCAGGAGTAGAAGGTCGGAAGCTTGGATGATAGGTACTGTCTCAATTGGGGCTTACTAAAGTCAGCTGTAACTATTGGCATGTTAAGCACTTAGGATGGTCCAGGTGTTTGCCCTGCTCCTTATCTGCATTAAGCCTTCCAGTAAATATAGCAGTCAGGAGAGATGCAGTGCTGTTCTAGTCTCATTTTAAGGATAAAAGCATCCAAACTTAGACAGGTCTCGTAACTAACTACAGATCATCATGTTGCTTGGTAGAATTGCTGAGAGTGCTTATCATATTGCTTATCGTATGCTCAGGGCTCAGTTTGAGGGCTGTAGACCAAAGCCCTAAAACTACAACATCAGAACCCCAAATGCCTTCAACTCAAAAGGTCAGATGGAAGTATTTGGCCAGAATCTAGGACTTCATACATGCTGAGCAAATGGTCTACCACTGGGCTAGGGCCCAGGACTGACATGTCAGGTTCTATTTAAAAAGTACTCTATCAGAATGCAAAGAGCATGCACATTTCATAAAGCCTTATCTGACCATTAGAAATAGTTTCCCTTGAATAAAGCCTTCACTAGTCATTCTTGAGTTACCAAATCATTTAGGAACATTGGTCCCCAGCACTCCTGGGAGAAAGTGGAATCCAAAATAACTGCTCCTACCACAGAATAGAGCAAATAACTAGAATTAACATAAAACAGAGATGAAATTAGTTGAATTTTCATCATAGAAGGTAAGAGCTACCTCATCTCAAAATCCACAGTCCTGGGCTCTCTACAGTACATGTCAGACTGCAAATGGCAGTCTTGGGTTCTAAGACCCCAAAAGGGACCAATGTCTCTTGCCAAGCCCCCCTGGCCTTAGTGATACACTTCTGCTTGGTATGGGACACCACACACACACACACACACACACACACACACACACACACATACACACACACCTGCTTTCTCCCCTTCTGCCCTGGAGTAGGAACCAAACCTTCTTGTGATGTTTTTCTCAGGAACAAGCTTATCATATAAAAGCATTCAGGCAGTTCGTGATATACTAAGCATTCAGGACTCTTAGTAACTATCCCTATTAAATGTACATTTCTCTTTCTAGACTATATCAGTACCTTCCCTGTTACCAGCCAGCAGTATAAATCTGAATCCTGTTGCCATGGGGTCTCTCTGACCTGTCTGGTAGTCTCTAGAACCAGACATGTATTTATAAGGAATGATGAGGTACATAATTAGGAGCCAACAATGGGTTGTGCACACAGTGGTACTCAACAGGCTGTTGAATGAGTTAGTTTGTCGTCTTAAGGGCTCTTTTTCTCCTTCTTCTGTGATAGAAACAAGTCTTAAAAAGCAAAGCCTAGTTTTTACATAGCTGTGAAGTCTCTGTTCACTTAATTTTGTACCCCAAGGAAAATAATAAGTACCACACATTAAGTAGCTACATAATGCCATCTTGAGGAGAGCTTTGAATAGTGTTTAAAGTAATCAATGATATCGTGGAAAATTGTTCCCCCAATGAAGAGTCCTTGTCCATTGAATCTTTGAAATGGCAGACAATTTTTCTTTGTTCATACTTTGTGGCTAAAGAACCCATTATCTAAGGAAATAGTAAAAAGTTTTCCTTAGGCGGTAAGAGAGTTCTGTATTTGTTTCTTAGCAACGAGTTCCTTAAAGGAGCTCATGAGGACACGATTTCTGAAGCCTTTTCAGTACACATTTGTACTTAGAAGGAAGAGGTAGGGGAGCATATGCAGGCCTGGAAACAGAGAGGCGTCTAGAGTTTCTTCCAATTAGTGGCATACATATTACACTACCAGGCCTATACACAAAACCCAGCTAATAAAAATGTAACACCTACCTGTATAGACAGCAGTGATCCCCATTCTTTATGGGGCCAGCAATTTAACAATGTGACAACTTTGAGCTCCCCATCCCACCCCACCCCTGTCCCCAAGGACAAGGGATTAGTTGGTTTGTTCACACACTAAAGGCTTTTCTAGTGGTGATACTGATTGTGTACATAATAACTCCACAGACAGAGAAATGAAGTTCTGATAAACTAATCTGGGAGAGAAATTGGAGTGATTTTAACAACCGATAGGGGAAATGTCTTACCCATGTAAGAATGTCTAAAATTTTCCCTTCCTGGGTGCCCTTTCTTAATTTGATTTCCCAACTTGGCCTTCTAACAACATTAACAACCCCAATTAATATTTAGCAAGTCTTTGATGCACTAGTGAGCTTTCTGTTCCTGTAATAAACATCTGGTCTTATCCGCTTATAAAGAAAGATGTTCTTCTGGCTCAGAGTGTTAGAAGCTTCAGTCCATAGCTGGAGGTTTCACTGCTTTGGACTCCTAACAACACACTGTGACAGAAGCCATAATAGAGCAAAACCATTCACCTCGTGGCCAGAAACAAAGGAGAGAGGAAGGAAGGGATCAAGGCTCTCTTGTCCCACCGAATTCCAGTTCCTCAAAGTTCTATCACTTGGTAACAGTGCCAAGCTGAAGACCCACCATTTAAAATCTGAGTGTGTAGATCTGAAACATTCCAGATACACATTATAATATCTATTATTTTATTTTATTTTATTTTATTTTTATTAGATATTTTCTTTATTAACATTTCAAATGTTATCCCCTTTCTTGGTTTCCCCTCTGAAAAATTCCCTATTCCTCTCCCCTCCCCCTGCTCACCAACCCACCCACTCCCACTTCCTGGCCCTGGCATTCCCCTATACTGGGGCATGGAACCTTCACAGGACCAAGGCCTCTCCTCCCATTGATGACCGATTAGGCCATCTTCTGCTACATATGCAGCTAGAGCCACGAGTTCCACCATGCGTTTTCTTTGGTTGGTGGTTTAGTCCCAGGAGCTCTGGACATACTGGTTAGTTCATATTGTTGTTCCTCCTATGTGGCCTTCAGCTCCTTGGGATTTTTCTCTAGTTCCTTCATTGGGGATCCTGTGTTCCATCCAATGGATGACTGTGAGCATCCACTTCTGTATTTGTCAGGCACATTCTGTATTTGCCTCTCAGGAGACAGCTTTATCAGGCTCCTGTCAGCAAGCTCTTGTTGGCCTCCACAATAGTGTCTGGGTTTGGTGGTTGTCTATGGGATAGATCCCCAGGTTTACACTCATTGTTCATTTTAACTCTTACAACTGTCTTTGAAAGAGCACTGTTATCTTAGATCAATTGTTGAGCACTGAATTAGTTCCTAAAGTTATACTATTAAGAAAAATGACAGAGGTCGAGGCTGAGGAGATGACTCAGTCAGTTGGTAAGAGCAAGCATAAAGACATACATTCTCTTCTCTAGCATTCATTTAAAAGCCAGGCATGGTCTTGTGGGTCTAGCACTCTTAGGAGCTCACTAGCCTGCCAGACTAAGTAAAAACAGAAGCTTCTAGATCTACAAAAGACCCTGTGTCAAGGGAATAAGATGGGAAAGATAAACGGAAGATAATAAAAGTCTTAGAAGTCTTCCCCTGGCCTCCATGTGTGTGTGTGTTTATTGACTATAGATACTTCCATACTTACCACTTACACGCATGTACCCCCAGATACATACATGTACATATGTACACAGCACAGAAAACGTGTGTGTGTGGGGGGGTGTTATATGCAAATCAAATGACAGAGGTTGGAAGCATATTGTTCACATAGTAGTTAATCAAACTTCTCTAGCTCAGTGTCCACAGTGAGATCCTCAGGAGGGTCTTGGATGACTTGAGTGCTCAAACTATGATACGTCCTTGATCCACTCAAATCTCAGAATGTTTAGCATCTGTCATGCTTTTGGGAGATGATGCAAGGTAGAGGTGGAGAGGGAGGAGTTTGGTTGGCATTGCCCATTAAACATGCTACCCTGAAAAGTACTCCCCTGGTTATGACCAAGTTTATTTTTAAAGCAAGCTGAAGTGTCTGAATGGCTGCCATAATGAAAAAAAAATTGCCTGCACACTTGGTGAATCCCTTCTAAGTGGTCAGGTAGCTTAAATGTTTTCCCTTTTCATGGCCATCATCGAGAAGCCTGGCGTCCCCTGGCCCTTTAGCAGCCCCTACAAATGCCTTTTATTTCTTGGAAGAGAAAACAGTCACTTACCCCAATAAACACGAGTTGAAAAAAAACTATAGTTGTTTGTTGTTATGTTTTGGCTTGGTTTGTTTTCTTTTTTGAGGACATTCTTTTAATGGAACAACATGTCAGAACTGGACCTTCAAAAACAAGGTAGAATGCCAGTGTGAACCAGAAGCAGGAGAATGCTGAATCTAAGCTGGTGAGCTAGGCAACCAGGTGCCTCCTAGTTCCCCTGCAGGATAGGACCTGGGAGGCAAAGTGAACATCAGTATTCAGGACGCTCAGGAGCTGGGAACTGAGGATGGACGGAGATAGGGCGGTTGCTTTAAATGCTTCCTTTGTTGGCTCCAGCTCCTTGCTCCCCAGGAAGAATCTCCCAATAAATAAGTCTTCATCTTTAGATTCCTCATTATTTTTCCATCAGTGACTGCACGTTTAAAGGCGATTCAATACGGGTTTCTTTTTCCTCCCATTTGAATTCGTTACTGTACAATTTCTTAAACATGTTTTTTTTCTCTCTCTCTATTACAGAGGCTGCCCTTCAAAGACAGACATTTTACTTGCAGCAAAATGTAAGTACAGTTCTTCCTTAAAATAATATCTGTGTCTCAACTGTCGCTCCGAAAGCCTCATCTTTACGGCTCCTGTCTCCCACCTCCTCCTGCTGCATCATTAAAATCCAGTGCCACTAAATGAGGCCACGGTTTGAAGCTAGCATTTCATGGGGCAGAAATGGTTTTGGAAGAAGATCTGCAATTGTGGCTATGAGAACATTGCATCTAAAAGCAAAGGGGGCATTAGGCACATTTGTTGTGACATTATGGCTAAATGGCATCCCACATCTGAATATTCTTCACCCCTGAAGTGGCTAATTTATTTCTCTTTCCTCAATCAGTCCTTGCCATAGATTCACAGGCCCCTCCTTGTTTAAGAGCAAGGTCATATCCTCACTAATTCCCTTCCTGTATCTGCTAATTATGGCTACTGTGCAAACCTTCTTTCTAGAGCAAATCTCCTGTATATTGTATTCACTCTGGAACTCCCAGTGTCTATACCAAACTACACATCTTTTCTCTTCTGTAAGACCAGATATAATTGTGTTGGGTCTGAGCTGGGAGGATAGGCATTTCACCGTTTTTTCTTTAAAATCAGCATGTGAATATATATCTCAGTGTGTGTTTACCTCTGGAATAATCTAGTAATACATCAGTTTAAAAGGCAGAGGATTGATTTAGGTCCAATATGAAGGCTGTAGGATATTCACAAGTAGCTGAAAAGGCTAATGAGCTCCTTGCCAGTGAAGATAAGTGGTCGCAAGATAAGCAACCACAGAGTGAAAGGGTGATCCAGCTATTTGCAGTTTATACAATCCTGGTTTATACAGAATTTCCAGCAAAGGGTTCATCTTAGCAGCCACTGAAGCATTTAACTAGACATTCTTAGACCTGTCAGAATCCTGAGGTCTCCCTGGAATTCCACATACCACATGAGCGCTAATAAACTCCCGTTGGATCATTCAGTCCCTAAGACAATGTGTTCAGCTGAACTGCAAGAAAAACTTAGTTTATCCTGACTTCCCAGGGTGATGTCTTTCTGTTGGCTCCATCCAGCAAATTGATCCCACTGCTCGCCAGCAAATATTCAAACATCAGCAGCAAGAGACTCTCAGCATCATTCAAACTTCACGTCCAAGTGTTATGCATCTACCAGACTGTTTCTAAATGTTGAGCTCTATGTTCTATTGCTTTGGTCTGGACTGTGTTATCAAAACGCCTGCATGTTGGGAATGTTTGAAGTGGCTTTTCCCAATAAAGTCACATTAGGTTTTCAGGAGCAGGCCTCCTTTTCATGTGTTATCATGAGCATATTTCTTGTACAGATGTGAGCTTTCATCGGTTGTCTCTCTTTAGAACATGGTGCTCGCTTCAAGGGATTGCCTTGTGCTTATTTTCCTACGTATTCATATTTAATAGCTCTTTAACATAGGCACTGTCAGGTTAGTTCCGCAAGTGTTTTAAGCGATTTAATATTAAACATTAAAATATAGTTTGTGTGTGTCCGTGGTAAATATTATGTGACCAGCCATTTAATTTTTTAAAGGTCTCTTTTTATTTTTAATTATTTTTATGTGGGGGTGGGATGGGGTTGTGTGTACAGGAATGCAGATGCCCATGGAGTTAAGAGGGGAGCTCAAATCCTCTGGAGCTAGAGTCATGGCAAGTGGTCGTGAGCCACCTTATGTGGGAGCTGGGAACCCAGCTTGGAGCCTCTAGAAAAGCAGTGCATGCTCCTCGCTGCTGAGCCATCTCTCCAAGCCACCAGCCTAATATTTTACAAGATTGATTTTCATGTATTGGTTATGAATGAGATAGATAGATAGATAGATAGGTAGATAGATAGATAGATAGATAGATAGATAGATAGATAGATAGATAGATAGATAAAATAAAACCACCAGTCAATGTCTACTCAGATTCCTTTTGGCAGCCATGGTCATCAGCATCTCTGGAGCCCAAGGACCTGCCCAGCTCACCAATAAATACACTCTCTCTTCATGGGGTTTTAGAAATGTGTACAGAGCATGGGATACCAACTTCACTGGAGGAGAACAACTTTGCCAAGTCAGGAAAATAGACCCCATGGAAAAAAAGGTGGGACCATAGAAGGAACCCTCAGAGTGAAACTCTTGAGTTCTCACAGCCTAGTCCCTCCCATTTTACTCTCTCTGAGATACATGATTCTGAGAATATTTCATCCTCTAAGTTCTTTTATCATGGAAGATCAAAGAAGAAAAAATGACTTTTGATGACTGTTTCAAAGGTTATAATAGTCACCTAAGATATATGTTGGTGAGGGGGTGCACCTACAAGTACATTAGCGTGTAAAGGATTTGTATGAGGTTTTTGCTTGGTCGGTTTGGAGATTTTGGGGGGGGGAGGGGCATGGCTTCTGACATTCTGATGACAAACTTTGGGCCCTAAAGTCAAATCTATACAGTCACAGAAAATAGAATCCTGCTGAGCCCAGGCAGTCTCCTTCAGTCCTGCCCCTACTGTTGTTGGACTCAAGTCCCCACAGTCCTCAGGACCACTGCCTCTGATGGAGAACTGTCTTCTCTCTGGGTGGTATGTGTGAGAAAGTTGCCAAGCAAACCTGAACTATCCAGAGGCCTGTAAAATGCGCAATTGCTTTTTAAGAGGCATGGCGATATTGTGTGTTCCTTTCGATATTTTGGCAGTCTGGATTTTCTGCAATTTGTGGTTTTGCAATTTCTCTTTATGCAGACAACACCCTGGCTCTCATTCAATGCCCTGTTGGTGGGGCTGAGGTGGTGGGGGAGGGGGGAGATTCCCCAGAGCTCTGTCTGCTCCAGTGAAAGAAGGGAACGTTAATGAAAGAAGTCAGGAAGAATGTTTGAGAATGATGGAAGTTGGTGGATTCAGGAGAAAGAAGCAACTTTTAATAAATTGTGGGCCCACAGTTTTGTCTAGGGGCTCTCATCAATTGAGCAAAAATTTTTTCCTCTAAAATTCTCTTGAGGTTTGTCTGGGTTTCAATGTCAGTCTCCTCCTCCTCTCCCTCCTCCTCCTCTTCCTCTTCTTCCTCCTCCTTTTCTTCCTCCTCCTCCTTCTCTTTTTCCTCCTCCTCCTTATTCTTCTTGCATTCACCAAGCTTAGAGGAGTTTTGTTTCGCCCACCCCATCCCCACTCCCATGTGCCACAGGCACTGGCCTCTTCTTTGGGCGAGTGTGTCTATATCTACTTGCTAATTGTTTGTTTCGTGTGCACAAGCTCACATGTGCTAGAATCTGTTGCCTTGACTGTATTCTGGTGGCCTTTGCTTCTCCTTTCTAGCAGTTGAAGTGGCCGTTGCAGAGGTCTGTGATGCCAAGCCATACAGAGATGGGGCATTTATCTAGGGCGAAGTGGTCTATTCTGTCTCTTTTCATTGCCTCAGCAAAGGCTTGGCTGCCTTCTGTTGCCTTTTCAGAGCTGCTAAGCATCCAAACTGAAGAATCTGAAGTTGCACTCATGGTCACCTTGCATTCCGTCTGTTTGTTTCTTTGTCTGTTTGTTTCTTTGTCTGGAAACAGACCCTAGGTCATCAAGTACTGGATTCCCTTTGCTTGTGGCCTCCCACTGTTCAGCAGAGATCTAAGACTAAAGGACATCTATGTCTACACTGGTCATGACCTAAATGCCATTGTTTCTTAAGTTTCTAAGGAATTTAAAGATGATAGCTATTCATATGTTAATTAACATCCATGAGGTCTGCCTTGGAGAAAATATGACCTTACTGTGATTCCTAAGGCTTAGCAAATGCTCTTGTTATGGAATTGTTAATTGCAGGGGGTGGGAGAGTGATGGGAAAACACATTCCGTGTCTTAAGTTCCAATACCCCAACCTAAGAGGCCACAGCAACCCTATAGGAAGCACTCTTCTGTTCCTCTGTTCTAGCAGGAAGACCAGCCTGCCTTTTGCTAGCCTGAGCTAGCTTCCCTGTGGCTCCAGGTCACTGTCTTTTGCTAGCCTGAGCTAGCTTCCCTGTGGCTCCAGGTCACTTATGACAGCTGTGCCTTCTTAGATCAACTTAGAAACATCCACTCATCCCACATGACAAACTTCCAGATATTTTGGAATCTAAGCTCATGTACTCTCAGAGTCTTCCTTATCCAAAACTTCCCTAGTCCCATTAAGCATCCTTCAAAGGACTGGGTTAGTTAGCGCTTTCTGTTTGCCCCGGTTCCCTTTTCAGTGTCTGTCTTAAAATGTTACAGCCTGAAATAAAAAAGATGCTGTTGAGAAGCCTGGCCCTACAGAGCTCCAAGGAAACAAAGCTTTCATCCCAGGTGCGGGATTTCTATTAGTCTAGTGGGGAGAACTTCAAGCAATTTAATAGCTTTTTGGCCCCAAGGTTAACCCAGAGGTCTTAAGAGGCCACAGCTAAGCTGCCCAGCTTTGCTTATCCTTCTGTACATGGTGTTTCATAACATAAGACCTTAACCTGGATCACAGCTCCATCTCAGGCTATGCCTGAGAACTGACAGGAGCTCTGGTGATTTTCTTCTTCTTCTTCTTCTTTAAACCACTGTTCCATTTTGCTTTGCCTCTTGACTTCACTCAAGAGATTGGTAAAGAAGGAATCTCTGGATTTTGAGCTCCTTAAAGGGAGAGTCATATTTTATTCATCTACATCTCCCCTGAAATGTCTGTGACATTCTCCTGCGCAACCTGAGGTTCAGTGAACGTTTTTCCAAAACAGAGCAGCAAATTCTAGCAGGCAGCTCTCCTACTCCAACAGGGACCTATCTACAGATTGATATCTGTGCCCTTTATAAACTTAAAGGCTAGTTTTATACGTGTCTGCTGCTACATGACAATCTTCTCTTCCAAAGCTGACTCCTGTGAGAGCTCAGGTCTAGGTCATTTGCATTATATCCACACTAGACTTTGCCAGCTGTGTGCTTTGTCTCATCTCTCTGAGCTTGTTCCTAATGTGAGAACATGCCTCATAGGTTATTATAAGGTTGGATCCAGGTAAGGAATATAGGGAAACCACTGAAATCAATAATCAATAGTTAAGAATGTCGTCATTCATTGTTGCCTTTGTTTTTCTCACAATGGGGACGTGCCATGTCATCCCCCTGTGTGAACAGGAACGACAATTGGGCATAACTTGTTCACAGAACCCTAGGACTGTGGGGGATAATTCCAAATAATCATATCAGCATTGACATGATAGTGCAACTTAACTAAATAAACTACTTTATGGGCTACCAATTTTCAGATACACATTCGATGGAAACAGAGACATCTAAAGAGCTAAACGGCATGGTCACTGTTTACAAAAGCCGTTCAGAAAGGACTGCATCTCATTCTTCAACAGCCTATCTCAAGATGTCCTGTCACCTTCCTTGTGGGGACTGCTCAATCCTCATGAAGTATTTATATTTTGATGCTGTCATAAAGCACCATGACCAAGCCAACTCAACAAAGACAGGATTTACTTTGGCTTACAATTCCAGAAGGAGAGCCTACAATGGCAAGAAAGGCAGGGAGGCAGAATGCCCAAGCAGGAAACTGAGAGATCATATCCTTAGCCACACACAGGAAGCCAAGAGAATAAATTGGAAGCAGGCAAGGCTATAAACTCTTAAAACATACCCTGGTGATATACTTCCTCCAGCATGGCCCTAACGCCCAAGGTTCCATAATTTCTCCAAACAGTGACGCCAATGGAGGAACAAGTGTTTAAATACCTGAGCCTACTATGGACATATCCCATTCAATCTGTCCCACTCCCCCCTCCTCCCTATGGCTGTATGCACTGCAATCCCACTTCATTTTGCTTTCTTTCTCACTCACCTCTTCCCCCTAATCATTCCTGATTCTACAGAATCATCACGTTATGAGAGGCCTGTGATGTTCTATCCACAGCAACACCACTTCTTATGTAATTTCAATATGCCCTTCTGCCACTGCTTCTGAAAATGATAGAGGGCTGTGCACTGCACAATCATGTGTGTGTGTGTGTGTGTGTGTGTGTGTGTGTGTGTGTGTACTCTTCATGTACTGATTTTAACTCTTACTGATAGGATGGGCATATAAGCCAGTTTACAAATAACAATCAGACATGGAATACGGTATTATAGCTTCCCTATAGCTAACTAGCTCTCACAGGATTCTGCTCCCGTTTGGTGCGGAGCTCTCCTGTCTCCATCTTGAGGCTGCAATTGATGAGTGAATAGAGTTCCCACGTAAATAGAATTGATATTTCTGATCATGCTCGTGACTAAGACAAAAATGAAGCATGAGTGTTCGTCAAAGACACTCTCTTCCCCAGTAATGTGAGTACATTCAGCGCTAAGTGGGACGCCATTTGTTTGTTTGTTTTTAATACAATTGAATAGTTCTTCAAATTTTACACTGTTCATCATGGGACTGCAGTAGAGGGATCAGTCTTTTTTTGTTTAATCTCCATTGTTAGAACTGTACCCATTGACTTCATAATCTAGACGCTTAATAAGACAAGATATCAAAGCCTCACCTGTAGCATTTGCTAATCTGTGTGGTATAGTCGTTCCTTCAAGGAACTGGGGTGTAGCTGTATATCCCGTCCCGCGGGATTCAGTTATTTGTGGGTGTGAGGGGGACCGAGAACCTGGAAGGAAATGGGAGGAAGAGAAAGAGAGCAGGAGGACCAAGTAGATTAAACCTATCAAGGTCTCCTTTATTAAGCTGAGGTGCTTTCCTTATAAAGCATACATCGTGGAAAATAGGGGAGGGGTCAAGGGAGAGTTATACAAAGAACAAGGGAAAGGACGACTGCTGACATGGGGGCTGAAGTCAAGCGCCAAGCAGCAGGCACTTTGCATCTTATCTCCGAGCCTTGATCCTCCTCAACAGCCTTGGGAGTCAAGCTGGGCTCAGGCACAGCTCATGTCCTTGGATGTGATGGGAACTTGGGAAGAGATAGGGAAGAGGGGACTGTTATTCAAATTTTACAGCCTTAGGTGTTAGGAAGGGAATAAGGAGGAAGTGGGTGGCAACCAGCTCTTAGTACAAGGCCCTTTGACTTGTTAAGGAGATTGTGAAGGGATCACTTTCTCATGGGATGGTCTCTGACAGCTGTAGCTCGGTGATAGCAATCTTGCCTAGCAAGCACAAGACCCTCAGTTTAGACCCCAAGTACCATAATAATAATAATAATAACAATAATAATAATAATGAATTGATGAACAAATGATTGAATATTCCTTTATAGACATTTCAAATACCAACATATCAGTGACTGAAGAGTTAAGGGGATACACAGTAACACACCTGACTACACTGGAACAGAGAAATAAACCACTGGGAAAACCACACAGTGGAGCAAAGCAATCAGGGAGCAATGAGTTTTGAGTGTTTTCTTCCTTTGTTCTTAATACAAGTTATGTAACTGTCCTATATAATTTAACCTCTTAGAATGCCTGTGTTTAGCAAATAGCTCACAAATTCCTAAAAACTCTAACAATCGCTCCTTGTGCACACCCTCCCCAGCATAACACTGGCCCTTCCACTTTCGATAGCGGTGGGGGAAGGAGTGGGAGGGAGAGCCAAAAAAACGGTGGATATTTAAAAATCGCTGCTATTGCTGTTTTCGCCAACTCAAAAATCATTTTTCTGAAAAGCTGATTTAGAATTTGGTCACAGATCAATGTGCTTCATCTCCCAAAGGCATTTCTTACCCATCCATCCCCACCGTGAAGATGGTCTCCTCTTCACTGCTGATTGCTGGCCCAAAGACTGTATCACTGGATCTGTCCTAAATATTGTCCTAAATGATGGCAGGGGCCATAAGCAGGGTTAACGGAGAATGGAAAAAGAATTGCCAGAGGTCGATATTCAGTGTATCCACAGAGAGTGAACCGTGGGGTGGGACAGTGCACTACCTGGATGGGGATGCTCCATGAAGCATTTACTATAGCATGCAAGCTACTCTCTTCTCCCTGCATCCCTAAGAGATCTCAGGTGGCCAAGTCAGTCTGACTGTATGGACTGACATAAGCCTGTGGGCATTTGACCTTTGCTTCCCCCTTAGGAAATCCCCATGGCTTACAAACTCACATGAATGCAATCTTTGTGGTTCAGGTTTTTTCCCCTGGCTAGCGTGTCCTCAGCCGGAAATGCCTTTGGCTGCTTTAGCTGTGGCTTCATCAGAATAGCAGGAAGGGAGAGGATTGCACAGATAACAAGAACTATACACAAAATCTTTGTGGAGCATTAAGAAGAAGGGTCTAATATTAACCTTTTAGTACAGTGCCTATGAGCTCATTTGTCAGAAACAGAAAGTGTTGGCTAATATTGTAGGGTCAGTGGGAAGAGAAGTTGCCCATCAAGTCCAAGGTCCTGAGTTCCTTCCCCAGGATCATAACCAAATGAATCAAGAAGGGAAAACATTATTAGTGAGCTGGTAGCATATACTCTGTAAGCCCAAAGTGGATGTTGGAGGCAGGAAGGTTGAGAGTTTGAGCCCAGCCTAGTCAACATAGTGAAACTTTATCTCAGTATTTAGTGTATGTTGGTAGGAGGAAAATAATATGAATAACCAATATCCACTTTACCATTAAAGGACACCTCAGGGGTAGTGCACAAACCTATGTGAGCAGACAAATGCACATAAAAGTTAGAGAAGGATGCCCAGTGTCCTGCTTGATATCTGTGCCTTCGTCGGGGTTTCTATTCCTGCACAAACATCATGACCAAGAAGCAAGTTGGAGAGGAAAGGGTTTATTCAGCTTACACTTCCACGTTGCTGTTCATCACCTAAGGAAGTCAGGACTAGAGAACTCAAGCAGGTCAGGAAGCAGGAGCTGATGCAGAAGTCATGAAGGGATGTTACTTACTGGCTTGCTTCTTCTGGCTTGCTCAGCTTGCTTTCTTATAGAACCCAGGACTACCAGCCCAGGGATGGCACCATCCATAATGAGCCCTCCCACCCTTGATCACTAATTGAGAGAATGCCTTAAAGTGGGCTCTCATGGAGACATTTCCTCAAGGGAGACTTTTCTCTGTGATAACTCCAGGTTGTGTTAGATTGACACACAAAACCAGCCAATACAATCTGTCTGCATTATGATTTTGATACAGAGTTCTCCTGAACCTGGTATTAGGCTAGCAGCCAGAAAGTCCCAGCAACCCTCCTATATCAAACAGGGTTGAAGGCAAGGACTGACACCTGAGGTTGTCCTCTGACTTCTACACATTTACACCTGCACTCACTGTTAGCATTTCTTCTAGGGTCTGCCCCACAGTTACCTGGCAACAGCCAGGTATGCCTGGCTCACTATAAAAGGGGCTGCTTGCTTCCTTCTCACTCTCTTCCCCTCTTCCTCTCTTACCTCTTCCCTCTCTATCCCTTCTCTCTCCATCCCCCTCCTGTCTCTCTTTTCATATGTTCATCGCCAGCCTCTACTCTACTCCTCCCTCTCTCTCCTCTCCCCCCTCTCTCTCTATACCTATCTCTGTCTCTACCCCCTCAGCTCCCCTCCCCATGCCCTCAATAAACTCTATTCCATACTATATCTGTCTTATGGCTGGTACCTCGGAAGGAAGGGATGCCTCAGCATGGGCCAACAGAGGGACCCCTTCCTCTGCACCAAACCACATCTCAACCAAAGATATCCCTGGCTTCCTCCTCCTCCTCCTCCTCCTCCTCCTCTTTATAAAACACAACATTAGTGCAACACGTACATACACAAAGATATTTTTTCAGCAAAAAAAAAATGCTAAAACAATCATCCTATGAGATTATTCATCTGAGCAGAACTTTCTCCAGGAAACCTACAAATGAACTTACTTTGGTTTGATTTGGTCACCAACTTACAATCTTCCTACCTCTGCCTTTCAAGAGCTAGAATTATGGGTGTGTACAACCACTCCTGACCCCAGAGTTCAGCCAGAGACTGACATGAATTGTGGACTAGAATCAGTAGCTTGAAAAGTAAGAAAGTAGGAAGAAGGGCCGGCCGGGCAAGTGCTGCCGGAAGGAGAGATGCACATGGGATGTGACAGTTTGGCTAGGAAGGAGGCAGTAGCTGTTAGTAGTGTGGCTGTGACTGGCTGCTCTTCTTTCCTTTACCTGCCACACTCAACACACTAACATTGAGAACTTAGGCCTAACATATTCATTTTGTCAGATACTAGGTAAGGGGCACTCAGTGAAGATGGTCTGTAAGGGAGATAAATGAGGGGCTGGAGAGATGGTTCAGTGGTCGTAAAGCTCACTAGTTAAGAGTGCTTGCTGTTTTTGCAGAGGTCCTGAGTTCAGTTTCCAGAACCACCAATAACTCCTCTTCTAGGGTATATAAGTTGCTCACTGTGTTCTCTGCAGGGACCTGCACTCATATGAACACACACACACATGCTTACGCATGCAATGTAAAAATAATACAATCAGCCTATTTTTTAAAAAAGGACGATGATGACTGTGCCTATCGGACCCATTAGAGGTAAGGTAAACACAGAGAAAAGTAGCTCTAGAGGAATACATTTCATGGTATACACACTGGAAAATGTGCGGCCTGCCAACAGAACACCCATGAGCAGAAGCAGCCATTGAATTTTCAGGTTTAAGCTTTATTCAAAAAAATCATCAGAAAGCCAGTGATCTGAAAAGGCAGAGGATGAATATCTCAGAGGTCTGCTTCGTCTCATCTCCAGCTAGTACGCTTCATCAACAGTAGAAACAAAACAGTCAATCATTTCAAAGTTCAGCCTTATCTCCCTGGTCGAGACCCAGCTTTTTTCTGTGCATCTCTCAGATGCACAGTGTTGGTGCTTTTTATAGCCCCTGAACTTCCCACATTATCATCTCTCTCTGGTTTTGCATACTTCCAAGGCCACTGAGCCTTGAATTCATCCCAGAGGTATCACTTTGCATACGGTTAGCTCAGAGCCAACACATTAACAGTGTAGAGTTGTTGCGATATTGACAGTGTATACTTGCATATCACTCTCTGCATTATGAAGTATGTTTATGTCCCTATTGTAGAAATATATAAAAGTGCTTTTATCTGCCTGACCTGCGCCCAGTCACTAGGACTCGTTTCATAACATTCTCATGGTGACTAGTACACACCACATACCCAAAGGAAACCATCCCAATGGTTCAAAGTAATGCACCATTATCACCCCCAGCTTCAACTCACAAGAGGACAGCCTCTAGGAACTTAAATCTGATCTCTTTATACTGTTGGAAAATTCATTCCTGGCACATTTCAAAAGGGAAATACATTCCTGCTAAATCAACTCCCAATGACTGCATAAGCCAAAGGCCAAGTCTTAGTTGCTAAGTAAATGTATATAGTTGGTCCAATTAGTGAGTTTTCCTTAAAGGAAAACCTATGTGGGATACTAAATCACAGTTAGAAGTTTGGTGTTGGCCTGCTCAGGAGGTTTGGAGGCATTTATTCTTAGGTAGATGGTATTCTCCTAAGATTAGCATGCTCTTCCACTGGTGTGCCCTAGGCAGCGATGAGAAATAACTATGAAATCCTTGCTCATTGACTATTTACTTGGGCTACATGCTGTTCTTCCACACAGAGGGCCCCATCTTTAAATGTGGTTCGATATAATTGATTGGATTTCACGTTGCTTATAAGATCACATTTCATTGCTCCTTTCCAGCATTCAGCCGGCGCTATTGTGCACAGATCTCATTGCCGACAGCCTCCCAGGAAGCCTCTGGCTTGGTTCTAGCAGGGATTGATCCTGCCTTTGTTTCCGTGCTCTTACCTTGGAGGGCAGTCCTCACTATGATAGAATAACAACACTCTCAGTGTTTGCATCTTTCTCCTCCTCCTCCTCCTCCTCCTCCTCCTCCTCCTCCTCTTCTCCTCCTCCTCCTCCTCCTCCTCCTCCTCCCAGCTGAATGCTGGAAAAATCCAGAAGAGGGGGGAAAAAGGAATTGCCCAGTTTGGAGAGAATATCTGTCAATATCAAAAAATGAGAAAACAGAAGAAGAGAGAGAGTTACCAGCTTTCACCTCATTTGCACTTTCAGCCCCCAAGGGCATATGCTGAGTAAGCTCATGAGTATATGCAGCTGTAGTCTACCTTAGGTGAGGGCTGAATCACTGGCAGGGCTCTATGAGCTCAGCACAGCTGTGACTCTTGCTCTAACTAGAGGTTGTGGGTAAAAAAAGAGATGGACCTGATGGAACCTCACCTTGACCCTCTAAACTTGCCCCATTATTTTGTCACCAGAATCTTGTTTCTGCCTCCCCTAGACTCCTGGTCTTGACTTGATCCCCCTCCAGATGAGATACACAACAAAATATGGGGAACAGACAGAATTTGTGACATGTAATACATATGTATAGGATGTATAAAGCATGAGGTACTCTCAAGGGTGAGAGCAGGCCATGGACAGAGTTAGGAAGGAGTTAGGTAGTGTTAGGACAGAGCTGGGCAGTGCTACCATCCAGGGATCTAGATCAAGTCAGTTTTCTCTGGCAGATGAAGAACTAAAAAGCAGGAAAAATCTGGCTCACACCAGGTGGCAGCAAGGAGGAAAACCCAACAAACAGAATCGGCCACCGAGAAGCTTTGATTAGAGGTGAGGAGACACATACAGCAAGCGCGGACAGATGGAGAAAGAAGCTCTACTCTAAAGGAGAGGGGAAATTCAGAGCCAGAAAATCCAGGCTCTCCTCTTTGATAGCTGGGGTTTTTGAAGAGTCTGTAAGGGGTCCTCCTTCATTAATTTAGGGTTGGCCATTTTGAACAACAAGGAGGGTGATAGGCCCACTTGGGTGTTGATGCGTCTGGATCTACGACTTGTTGAGTTGGTCCTCTGTCAGGACAGGCCTGATGGCAGGAGAAAAAGTCTACCAGGTCTTCATCTTAAGCTGTCAGATTTTCCCCTCAGGGTGGAGAGGAAGGAAGAAGATAGCTAGGGTGAATCTTATTTAAGCGGATCCCTGTCTAGCTTACAAATGAATGAGACTCAGACTATGGCTACTGTATTTGGCTTTGACTGGGGTAGCCTCTATTTTACTTTTCTAACTGCTGGCCTGGCTACCTCCCCAGTTGTGGACCCCAGATACTTGCTGTTTCTCCTGGCTATGTGCTCATCATGGTCCATCTCTGTTCATGGTGGCTTCCTTCTCTCTCTCCTGTCCCTTTTCTCTTCCACCTGTGACCCTCCCTACACACACACACACACACACACACACACACACACACAAACACAAACACACCAGGTCATTGAAAGCCTGCCTATTTCCTCCAGTGATTGACTGTACCTATTTTAATCAACCAGTAGTTTTAGATTAAGGAGCAAGGTTTGCTCAACAAAAGCTGGCTTGTGTGAGAATTTACTTGTCTTGAAGCAACTAGACCTTAGGATACAGACTTTAGCATTACAATACATACTAACAGACCGAACCTCAATAGTTAGCCATCTTGGAGAAGAAGAAGCCAGACAACTTGGAAGTTCATCACCTAGGTATGACCCCTAGTCATAGTTACCTAGTTATGACCCCTTTGCCTATCTGTCTGCCTATCAGGGAACTAATTCCTGGTCCTTTTGTAGGTTATAAATTATTTTCTAAAGTCATGGTTCTTAAACTTCCTAATTCATCTAGTGTTTGACTGAAGAGATGGCTCACACAGCAGCCAAAACAGCTTTCCTTTCTATAGGGATCTCTGCTCTCAAAACCTTGTTCCTTGACTTCACAGCAGGAAAAAATTTTAAGATGAGCCAGCATGAAAGAGAGTTGGAATTCATTTAAAAAAATCTTAATTTTGATTTAAATGTTTAGGCTTAATAGAAATAGACAAACTCAAGAAAAGAATAAGGTATACCCAGGAACATGGGTGTTGGCTTCTCAAAGGAGAGTTATAGCTGATCCAATTCTGGTGGAATTTGAAGTTATCTTTAAAGGCTGCTGAGAAAGTTAAGTGAGATTCACTCTTCAGTATCCAGGATGGACACTGACAAGGTAACACCTTAGGTGACTAGGGTTCTTTAGAAAGTTTACTGTAAGCAAAACTTAATAGACTTAGAAAATTCTCAGGAATTATCTGGGAAAGAGGTAAACCCACACTTCAGTCAGATACCCCCCAAATCCTTAAACACGGTTCATAGCTAAACATTTTTATTTAAAAATACCTCTGTGTGAAAGCAATTGTAAGTGGGGTCAGAGTGAAACCACCAGCCTGGACCACTTTGTGGGTAGAAAGAAAACTTCACTGGGGGGAACAAACTGCTGTCTGCCTCCAACAACAGAAGAGGGCGGCCACTTGGCAGAAAAAGTTTTATATGACAGCCAGCAGGGAGGAGGGCTTTGAGCTGCGACAAGCTATATGGGAAGTAGATGCCCTTGCCTGGAGTAGTTGGCTAGTTGTGGGCAGATAAAGGGAGGTAGAGCCTTCCTTGGTAAAGAGAAACCTGCTTCTAAAGATTCCTTAGGAATGCTGAATCTAGACTTCTGATGACCCAATAACAATCCTGTTTAACAGTCAGAGTCCAGAGTCCTTCTGTGTATGTTAGAGAGCCCAGCAGTGCCTTTGGGTGGGGGGTGGGGGGTGGGGGGGGCGAGGTTCTTTTGATCTAATAGGAAAATTGTCTGCACATCAGCAACCTCCATGGCGAATGTAGCTAGTCATGCCTTAACTGTTGATCCTCAGCAGATAGGAGGCTTCAGTCAGACTCTGAGGGTGAGGGTTCGGTCTCCTCTTTTCCCTGTCCCTACCTTTGCATCCTACCGTCTATGTCTACTGTCTTCACTCAGGGCTGGAGATCCAACTCATGTCCCAGTGTTTTGAACAGGACATGGCAGAACAGAGCAGATTAAAAAGGAATGAAGGAAACAACCAACTATTTTTAAAAACACGCTTTAGCAGATGGAAGTGGCTTTCTCTTCAGAGGCCCCAATGAGTCCTTTTTGCTAACTCCACTCTCCACTTCTTGTAGAACTCACAGTTACCCTTTCAGTCTAAAGCAGCAGCGGCTCTCAACCTGTGGGTCTGTGCCACCCCTTTGAAGATCGAATGATCTATTCAAGAGGTCACCTAAGACTGTCTGAATATCAGATATTTACATTATGCTTCATAACAGTAGCGAAATTGCAGTTATGAAGCAGCAACAAAAACAGTTTTATGGTTGGGGGTCAGCACCACACAAGGAGCTGTATTAAAGGGTTGCAGTGTTGGGAAGGCTGGGAATGTTTTCCATACTTTCCCTCTCCTGGGATACCAACCAAGGTTATGATGGGAGGGGTCCACCCTTGGTGACACTCAAGCCTGCAAATACCTATTTCCTACCCAATTCACTCGCTGGAGCAGCCAATTAAGCCAGTGTTTTGCATTTGTAAGGTCTTAACTTAAAGGGACTCCTCAGAATGACAAATTTTCTCCCATTCAAATTTCAATGTGTCTTGGAGTTTGGGCAATTAATGGTTTTTAAATCTCAGTGTTGTGCTCCCCAAAGCAGGGTTTCCAGTAATCCTGGGTATGTATGGGAATTACTCAAGCCCCTGATTGCATACTTGTCTCTAACCCCTTAAAATTGGCTGGGTATAACAGCAAGAAATCACTTTTAATTCTAATCCAGTGGCTCCCGTTGACACCATGCACGTTTCGCTGAACAGCAAAAGAAAAATAACGGTTACATTGTGAAAGGAATGTTTCCTAGGGTTCTGCTCAATGAGCCTTGTCCCCCAGTCTGAGAGTTTGTGGGAGGCAATCCGTTCCATGGCCTTTGCAAATCTGTCACAAAGTGAAGGGCTCACCAACTATAAAGCGGTTCTGGTATTTCATGTGTGTGTGTGTGTGTGTGTGTGTGCGTGTGTGTGTGTGTGTGTGTGTGTGTGTGTTTGTGTATGTGTGAGTGTGTCTCTGTCTGTCTGTCTGTCTGTCTGTCTGTCTGTCTGTCTGTCTTTGTGTGTGTGTGTGTATAACATTTTGGACACTTTCTTAGCCGTTGGTCCAAGAACTAGGGTGCCAGATAATCATCACTGCCACCAACCAATGGCTCCTGGATACCCTGTGGTCTCGCACGCTCCAGCATGAGAAACATGGGCAAGCAGTGAGTAAAGAAAAAGAAGTAGATTTTCAAGGAAAATTGAGAAAACTTCTAAGCATGGCAGGGGTTCCGAGAGAGAGAGAGAGAGAGAGAGAGAGAGAGAGAGAGAGAGAGAGAGAGAGCCTCCTGTACCTTCCTGCCCAGTTGTCTTAGGGACTTTATGGCAGGAACTGAAAGGAGGCTAGGGGGAGCTTTATGGAGAATCATCATCTCTTCTCTTTTTTTTTTTTCACATATTATGGAACTGACCAGTCAGTGCATGTTTTCTTGCTGTAGCCATGGAGGTGATCAGGTCTTGTCTCTCCATTTGGTGGGGCATGGGCTCATGTGCTCTGTAACTAGCTCCTCATCCACCATGGGCTCTTCTCCCTGACTTGCTATGGGATGCTCCCTTCTGTCTCCATGGCATCTACATCCTGGATGAGCGACTTCATCCAGTGCTCAGCAGTGAGCATCCTGCCACACTGGCTGCTCTGGTCTTAATGAGGAAAGGTGGGATAGCACACTCTGGATGGAGAGCAATTTTCACTATTCATTTTGACCATATCGATTTTTTTTTCCGTTACACATTGACTTTAGAACCCGAAATCTCAATGTAAACTCTCAAATTCTGTCAATAACATTTCAAATCAATTCCATAAAGTGATGCTATTTTTAATCTGTATGGGGGGTTGGTGAGGAGTCACCCCATTTGTTTCTTAGGCTTTGAAGGAAAAACATTGGAGGCTGTTTTAATTGTGTCATTAAATTGAAGACTAAATAGAAGTGGGAGCTAGGAAGGGAGATCAAGAGAGGGAGATTCTCTAAGGAAAGGAGAATGCGAATTTTATTCTGAAGTTTCCACATGGGGCTGCAGCTGTGCTGGCAACTGGCTTTGGTCATTTCCCTACAGCACTGAGTCATGTTTATGGATTCTTTTAGTAGGAGAACTTTGCTGTGATTTAGTAAAGAAAGGGAAGAAGAGGATCAACCTAGTAAAAGGTCAGAGAAGGAGCAGGTAGCGCCATTCCCTGAACACGGTGAAAAGGCTCCTTCCTACCTGCGTGTCCTTACTGATGTGTGTGATACCTGTCTCAACAGAGGCTTATGCACACCAAAGTCACTCTTCCCCACTGCCTTGCCATCATCTGCTCTAAGAAGATAAAGGCAAATCAGTAGTATTTTCGAGGTGACTCTACACTATTTGTTGGAGCAATCCCTTCTCCATCATATCTATTGCTTCTACCCCGACCCTCTATCACTTCTGCGAAAGAAACTACTTACTCTCTTCTAGGAGAGCGAACTTGAATCAGTATAGTAGAGGCAGCCACTGACCTTATTGAGTTAATAGGTACTACTCATATCACAGAGAGGCCCAGACTATGTTTGTGGGGTCCTCTGGCTTTCTTTTCCTTAACAGATCTCATAGAATGCACATGTTGAAGAACTTAGTCTATTAAACAACCAGCACCATGTGTGATGGGTTGTGCCTATAATTCCAGCACTTAGGAAGCAGAGGTAGGGGAAGCAGGAGTCCAATCCCCAGCCTCAGCTACACAGCAAGTTTGAGGCTGGTCTAGTCTGCATGCGGTCATATCTCAGAGAACAAAACAACAACAAATATCCAAATAGTTTCAATAATAATGTCATGTTTTTTAATTGATCAAAATGGGACTTTTCCAATCAGAGCTTTGATTTAGGCGATGTGATTAATATTGTCAAGTGAGCTGTTATTCCGCTGGGAAATGGAGACACTTTATGTTAGAGAAAGGGAAAACGAGAGAGGCAAGTGCATAGGAAGAAGCAGACATGAAATCAGCAGTCAGAATGAGCTTCCGTGGGAGAAAAAGCCTCAGGACAGCAACCAGCCACGATCCAGCCTTGACACAGGAGGACAGTAGTTGGACATCAACACCATGCTTGGGACTGTGCGGGAGGATTCTTCCTTTTAAATCTGGACATCAATCAGCCTTAGTTAGAAAAGCCAGTCACAGTAGACCAAGATGGGAGAGACAAACCCTTCCAAAGACCAGGGAAAGGTTCTGACCCACAGATACCAAGAGGAATGGGTGTGCTTCGCACCACTAATCTAGCCTAGGTAGCCAGCATGAGGAGGGACACAGAGCAGCGTTCTAGGTGGGATTGTAAACTTAGCTCATAGCTCATGGGGATGGGCTGTGAGGCTCAGAGCACGGCATGTTTTCCTATCAGCTCTGTCCCAGAGAGAGAGCTGCAGAGGAGCGTGACCTGGTATCTTAGCTACAGATATCAGGTATGCTTTTCAGAAACGTAAACAGGTTCCTTTGATGAATGTGATGCATCACGAATGTTTATGCAAAAAAAAAAATCCATGAGTGCTAAAAGGTAGTTATGCATCAGGGAAAATTGAAGAATATTATAAAACCTCTACTTAGATCTCATCTTTTATGCATTCGTTGGTCCTTATATTTTATGCATCTTAAGTACCAATTACTTTTTCCAGAACTCTTTTTAATTTTGTCCTAGCTTTATGCTACACTGTTAACCAGCACCTGTCAAAAGAACATCAAAGCAAGGTTAAAGCGGTGCAAATTCTTCCATATGCTAGAGTTTCCTCCTCAAAGCTCTGCTTGTCACTACAACCACAGCTACCCTCTTGTTCTGCTTACAAGCTGCAGAAACCACAAAGGATCAGTGCTTACTGACTTGTTCCCCGTGGCTGGCTCATACAGCCCTGACTCACCTGCCTAGGGATGGCTCCACCCACAGTGGGCTGGGCCCTCCTACATCAATTAGCAATTAAGAAAATATTTCAGAGAAATGGCCATAGACCAAATCTGACCTAGGCAACTATTCAGTGGAGGTCCCCTTTTGCCAGGTACTAGGGTCCTGTCGAGTTGACAGCTCAATCTATGACAGCAAGCCAAATTATGATAAACTACCACAACATCGGCAGGTGACAGTGGCATTGCTACAACACCACCGTGTACTTGCAACAAACCTTGAGATAGTTATTTGGCAAAGTAAGGCACAAGTCTGAATTAGAGTACAAGAGAGAAAGTTGGGGCCTTATAATACAGTAGATATGCAAATGTGAGAGCCATGCACTGTGGAAGTAAGGAACAGATTTTTCATTAATATTTCAACCCCATTTAAAACAAAACAAAACACTTAGGAGTCAGGAGAATGGGGCAGAAAGTAAGGTCCAGAAGGCCTGGAGCAAAGGCTACAAAATTAGCATATGAAAGACAGCAGTTGGCATAGAGAAAGGCTGGAAAAGATCCAATTAAACCAGGCCATCAGTGCCACTGAAGAGATGCTCTGGAGTGTCTGAAGGTGACCAGGACTCATTCCAATCCTAAACTCCCTGGGTGGAGATCTAAGAAAGCTACCCATGATGCTCTTGGTAGAACCACAGAGGGATACTGCCTTCACACACCATGCAAATGAGCTCAAAGGCTCCAGCAGTGTGACAGACATCAAGGCCCCAACTCTGGAGCTGAGCCCCATATGCTGCTAAACTTCCCTTCTACTTCCCTGGCAATGCATTTGTCTCTAATAAACTGTCCCTGATTCAGCCACTCGCTGCCTTTCTCCACCCAGTTCCCTATTCCAGGATCTAAGAACCTAGAAATGGTTCATAGGTGCTGCTGAGCCCCAATTTCTGAAGTGTCTTTATGATATATATATATATATAGATAGATAGATAGATAGATAGATAGATAGATAGATAGTGTGTGTGTGTGTGCATGTGTGTATCTTTATATATATATGTGTGTGTGTGTGTGTATATATACATATATATACATACACACACACATTTCAAAGGCATGAAACAGTTTACAAGGCAATTGGCACCATTTATCTTCATCAAGTATTTATTTTATGTTGGGCACTAAACTAGATTTTCTACCCCCCCCCCCGACCCCCAGTTACCTGGTTTAATCTTGCCAATAGTCTACAGAAGAAGTTGACTGTTAAGAGCCAGGCTTGGCAGGTCATGCCTGTAATCTCAGTATTATAGCCACTCACCTTTATACCCACACATTCTCTGACTCCTTGACTCAGTCTTTTGTTAGAAGTCATAATTTTCATCCTCAGACAGTCCCAGGGTCCTAGATGAGGTTATGTAGCTAGGACACTGGATCCAGCTAGTACACAGTGGCTGTAAGTAGAAGGAGAGGTATAGACTCATCTTAGGCAAACGCATGTCCCAATGCTACTAGTTTGTTTCTTGGTACCTTTCCAGAGTTTCCTCTTATACATTAGTGCACACCAAAAAAAACAACACAAACCAAACAGCAACAAAATCACATATTTCCTGTGTCACACAGCAGTCTGCATCAGCCACTTAACCATGTTCCATACAAATGTTATGCCTGAAGAAATAAATATTTTTCAAATGAATATGAGACTTAACACATCATCTAATAACCAGAGCAGCTTTCGAAGGCATAAAAGATCGTTTTGATGTAGGTGGAAGGCAGAAATTGATAGAGAGCAGACAGTGTAAGAAAAGGAGTTAAAATTCAACAGTCTAAGCCCACAGCCAGGCCCTTCTCTCCGGAGAACCCTCCCCAGAGATTATCCCAAGTGGAAGACTTTGCAGTTGGGTTCTGAGAACTCATTTTATTACATTTGACTTGGAAATCAATTTAATGCTTGTCACAGTTGCCTCAGAAGTGGCCCCCGAGAAAAAAAGATGAAAGCCATGTGGTTTTCTTAGAAGGCCATCCCAGGAAGCATGAGTAAGAGACTGAGGAAAGGAGTCCCCCTCTCCCCCCACACACACACAAGGGAGAGCTGGCCACTGTCAAGTGGACGGACACTGTAGCAACTGACCTGAAAGCCGCAGGAGAGACTAGGGAGGTAGAGCTGAGGGTTAAGGGAACAGTCCCGTGCCTGAACAGCCTGGGATGGAGCTGGAAATCCCCAAGTCATCGAGAGACCTGGAGGAACACAGAGCACCAGATAGCAAGTAAATGACCCTCAGCTAAGTTTATCCTAACGGCTGAGGTCCTGGAAGAAGAGGTTGTTCAAGGTCGTGCAAATAGATCCAGATAAATGGCAGATGTGTCCTATTCGTGTACAGGAAGTCTCAAATGGTAAAAATAAATAAATAAATAAAAATTAAAAGAAAGAGTTATCAGTTATCTCAGCTGAAAATTCAAAGAAAGCCCACTCCACATCCTAGGAGGATGGTTCTTAGAACATGGGAAAGCAATCAATCTAAGCCAAGTCAGTCTAAATAGGGAATAGATAACTAGGCTTCCAACATCCCAGTCAGTGAGGCAGCATGCATTCTTACAGGGGAAGTGCACTAAGCTAGAGATTTCAGAAGGAAGCATTGAAGGCCATAGTAGCTAAAAGCAGGGATCATTGGACCTCAGGGCAGAATATTGGCTTCAGTGGCTTTTCAGGAATAAAAACCAGCAGGAAGACTTTGCCTTCTCTTCCTCTTCCTCCTCCTCCTCCTCCTCCTCCTCCTCCTCCTCCTCCTCCTCCTCCTCCTCCTCCTCCTCCTCCTCCTCCTCCTTCTTCCCAACTCACTTGTTGAAAGCTAATCACTGAGGATGTCACCAAGGCTTCTGAATTTTCTGCTACACCATGATTAGCACTTTTTCCAAGTGGGTAGGGTTACAGAATAGTTTTACAGTTTGCCCCAATTGTATAGCACTCCCTCCCACATCCTCATAGGATGCCCATTGTTTGCATAAAAGATAGGACCCAAAAGTTAGTATAACCCATGTATCCTCTTTCATTCTCTATTCCCCTGAAAGCTTTGGATTTGAACCCCCCTCCCCCCAGTAATAATTTTTCTTTAGAGCTCTGCCCATGGGATACCATGACATAAAACATTCCCTGCACTGTGTTATTTTTTTCCTACCCCAAAATGCATGGTGAGGGGGATTGGGGATGCTCTGGTTGGCAAAGTGCTTGCCACACAAGCACAAGGACCTGAGCTCAGTCTCCAGAACTCAGATAAAAAAGCTAGGCCTGGGAACCCATGCGCTTACGATCTCAGCATTGGGCAAGCAGAGACACAAAGAACTTTGGCGGTGTCGGCTAACTAGCATATCCTACTGGCACTCTGCAGGCCAGTAAGAGACTGCCTCAAAATGTAGATGGCACTTTAGGAACAATACCTACATTTGTCCTTTGGCTTCTTCATGTAAGCACACACAGATGGAACTCTCTGTCTCTCTCCGTCTCTTTCTGTCTCTCCATCTCTCTGTCTCTCTCTCTCTCACATACCTACACATATGAATACTTGCACATATGCATGCCCAAAAATGCATGACAAATAACTTTCATGTAGCACATGAATTGTTGAATTATTCATAAACCCTGAAACCAAGACCCAGCTCGTGTAAAAGAGCAGGGTTGATTAGTAATGTCTGTGGGGGCACAGTAAGAAAAGGAGATGTTAGCACACACATCTAAAATTTATTTTTCTTTTAATGGGCATGCTCTTACCCAGAAATACAAACATAAATACTGTCTCGTTAACTTGGGAAGTGTGGCATTGTATTCAAAATAGTAAATCAATACAAACTTCGTCCTACAACATTCTTAAATAGATCTAGGCATGAATCTACATCCTTTCTCCACTAAGAGGGTTAGGCAGACTTGAAGAATTAAATGACTCATCTTCCTCAAGCTAACCACTAATGAGGAAATATGAGCTATCTAAACTTTCCCTCCCTGTTACAATAGATCTCTAGGTATGCTCAGGTACTTAAGGTGGCCTAGCTACCATTGATTAGCACCCAAGACATTATTATGCTTAAATGGGTTGAATGGTTGTTCCCATGCAGGAAAGTAGGAGAACAGGCTAAAACTGTCACAGCATTTAATTTCTTGAAAATGCTAGTATTTCACCTCTTTCCAAAAGGGAGTTGAAATTGTAACCACCACATACAATCTTGTTAATGACAAAAGATAGTCTTGTTATTAACAATATCTAAGAGATCTCTTCAGTATTATTCCAATGAAAGCTCAACTCTGCTTGCTCTGTATATCTTTCATTGGTGTCCTTTTCTGTGGGAACTTTACACAGCCACTTGCTACCAGGTTTTTTCCTGTGTCTGGCTTATCCACAGAACACAGGCCTACAAGCTGTTCTGACTTGCCCTTAGGATTCTCCATTGGCTGATGAAATGAACACACAGCACACAAACTCCTCTGACTGTCCAAGGTCTTCATTACAGCAAAGGATCTCAAAAAACCAACTATGCCTGCCTCTTTACCCTGTAAACCAGCCCGCAGATTTGTTATTGTTCCCTGGAGAAAATCAAGCCCTCCATAGAAAGTTACACACCTATCTATCCAGTGGTGAAAACAGTAGTCAGGCTCTTGGCAGGATCCTCTTCTCATTAGAAAAGAGACAAAGACATTAAACCTGCAGCTGAGTTCTCTAAATGCTTTGCTGGGCCATCTGTGCTGGCTTGCCTTCCTCTCACTTCTTAGGAACATTTTCAAATTGAAATGCACAAAGTAATATAAAAATATACAGTTGCAGAAAATAATTGAGGGAATCTGGGGCAAGATGGAGGAGAGAGAAAAATTAGATAGTAGATGTTATAAACCAAACATATCCACAAGACTCTACACAGGTGCTAAAATTGGGCCATCAATCCATATGCCTTCTAGTTACAAGGATACGGAAAGAAATCCAGCCCTTGGAAGGCGTCTTGTCAGAAGAGTCTCCATGCTTGGGAAAATAGGGCCGCTTCAGGGCCCCAGTAATATTTCTCCTAAGGGTCCTTAGAAAAATCATGGCTTTGGTGGACCCAAAGGCAGATCTTGACAGGCTACTCTTGAGCTGTCCTGCATGCCAGCGAGAATTCAGTGTAGAGCTAACGAACAATAACATCGGAACAAGAAGCCGAAGATCTGTGATCCGAGCATATAACTCACTTTATTTGAGAACCACATGTATGGCACCCAGAGCCCAGGTTCTTTTCTGCACAATGTTATGGTTTGAATGTGAGACACTTCCTAAAGCCTTCTGTGTTTGAACACTTGATCTCCAGACCGTGGCACTGTTTTGGCAGGTCATGGGACCTGTGGGAATGATGTAGGTAGCAGATGTGGAATACCGGGTGTGGAGGGAAGGCAGGATGCACCTAGACGGTGACATCTGTTCCTGATCCTATTTAGAGCACCCTGCCACCTGATCTCCTGAGATGTGAGCAAGCGTCCCCACAAAGTTCCTGCCACTTCAGCTGCCATGCCTTCTCTACCGTGACGGGTGGTACCCACTAAACCATAAACATATATAAATCTTTCCTCTCTTAGCTTGCTTCTGCCGTGTGTTTGATCAAAGTAATGAAAAGTTCAGTAAAGCGTTTGGGACCTTACTGTGAAGCCTAATCATGTCTATTAGGCATCTCTCTAAGTGTCTTGGCATTTCTGACCAAGCTCATGGAATGGCACTTCTAAAGCCTGAGTTTTCAGTGCAGACTGAGCAATGGGATGCTAAAGGCTGTGAAGACCATGCATCTTGTCACGGAAATGGAAGTCAGATTTGAAGAAATAGCTTTTTGCTAATGCCGACGTGGTAGTCGTCTATAAAACGGAGTTTCAGGAGAACATCAGAACAAGGGCACATGTACCCATTCTGTGTGCTGAGTTTCTGAACTTTTGCTTGGCCCCACCTTAGCACAGGTGATTGGTCCTGTATAATATGCTGAACCATCCCAGGACCTAATCAAGCACAGAGTGAAACTATCCTCATTGGTTTTAAAATTAAAACCTTGAAACGGTGCTGCATGGACAATATAAGACTATATGCAGAACAAAGCCAGTGACTTTATCCATGGAAAGTTACAGAGCTGCTCTGATGGCCTGTCCCTGTGAACAAGGGCAGCTACTCTACCAGCTGAGACTGAGGTATCTCCCCTCTGCCCGTAAGCCTCCCTTTAGCCGCAGGTAAAGAGGAAGCAATAGCCTTTGTGATAAACAGGTTTTTGAACACACACACAGACACCACAGGAGTAGTCAGAACTAATTGCATAAACTTAAAACTGGTTCGTTTTCTTGTAGAAATTGAATCTATGTTTCCCCAGTGGAAAGGTAGCCTATTTACAAAACAAAGTCACTGTGGCAGTGTAACCCCACCAGGCTTCAGCAGTGGGTCAGCCTCTCACTCAGATAGTGTGTGCTACACAGCTCTTGCTCCTGCGTGGCATATATTAGATGAGCTTTAGACCATCCAAGCCCATTGGATCTAAACACTCAGCTGCATTAATCATATCCTCTTCTTATTATTTAAGCCTCCACGACCTAATAGGAGGAACTCGTAGAATTCCTGTCCCCGCGGAGGAAAATCAGACACTTGTCATTTGCTAGAATAATGAAGGTGCCATGAGCCAACTGCAGCCCAAAGGAAGGCATTTGCACTGTGGGACCCTCCAAGAGCCCGCATAGCATGTGGCCAGTGCCAGAGTGACTGTGAAGACAGCCTGGTGAGAGATGAATACAACCAATTTCATGGACTCGAATCAATCGATATTGTTGAGAAAGAAAGTGTCATTGATTATAATCTCTTACTTGTAAATTGCAAAATAATGATCGATGACTGAATGATTGATTGGTCTCTTGGAACCTGGACACTTTCCTTTGGCAGACACAAGCCCACCGTCCTCTAGTTCTTTGTCCTTATGAAAGGATGGACGTGGCACTTTGCTCTTGCATGACAGAAAATAATGGAAAGCTTAAAACATGGGAGGAAGAGCTTTTTAAAAGGATATCTTATCTTCCAAAGTTCCAAAATAAGAAGAGGTTAGATGATCAGGGTGGACCACCCAAATACAGTTTTGTTTTCTTGAATGAAAGCCATGGGCCATGTGCAACTAACAATTCAAGGCTTCTAATAGTAATGACAATATATAACATACAGTCAAGACCATCTTTACAAAAAGCTCTTTACCTATTATCTATGACATTTTTATGCCTGGTGTGCACACATGCAACCTCAGCATTTGGAAGGTGGACTCAGAAGGATCAGGAGTTCAAGGCCAGCCTCAGAGCTAGTTTAAGACCACCATGTCTCGAAAATAAAACAATAAAGAACTTTGACAGTAAATCTAGGGAGTGGTTCACATTTCCATTCTATAGGTAGATAATTACATTAATAGTTAATTAGTTAGAATTAGGGTCTCAGCTTGTTAGGTTTGGCCATCTATTCCCAATGAGCCAATTAAAACAGCCAGACTTCTGGATAAATTTCTTTGCCCCTCTTCCCAACATGGCCATGATGAATAGATCTCTTTTTGTGCTTTTCACTGTTAATTCAGCCATTTGGATTTTCATGTGTCAGATGTGTAGCCATACCTGGTCTGAAAGGGCTCAGGCTGTGACCATGAGTCTGGCAACACCACCAGCCTAAGGCCATATACCCAGAGTGTGCATCATCTGGAATTCAATCCCAATTCTAGCTTTTTTTTTTCTTTGCCAAATAACACTCTCTCCCAGGATGATCAAGAGGCCTTTGCTAGTATGTGTTTATCCACAGGAGACCTGAACCGTCTAACTACACACTGGCCAACACTGTGAGTTAATTGGTAGATTTGCCCCCTTTCTGTCTTGGTGATCTTGGTCAATTCAGTCACCCTGGGTTTCCTTTGATAAATTGGATATTATAGTGGGACCAACCTCAAAGGGCTACTACAAATTAAATAAAATGGTTAATGTACCTCTCTTTGTATGGTGCCTGAATACAGTAAGTACTTAATTGCCTTGATTGATAATGAATATGATGATGGTGGTGGTGGTGGTGGTCATGATAATGATGATGATGATGGTGATATAGTAGAACTAGAGGTGAAGACACCATTTCTCATAAAATAGTCTCTATCCTTACCTTTCTGGCTGCTGATGAAACTTTGATAATAAAGCCCATATCAAAATCGTGTGCTAGGTATTTGCTGGCCCTTAAACACTAACAGTCTTTGCCATGCTCAAGAATTTAGAAAACAAGGCTAGATCCCACACGCACAGAGCATGCAGACACCCAGAAGACATGGCAGGAGCATCTCCCAACAGTGTAGGAAACCTCACTCTCTGCCCTCAGCTGCTCTCCCGGATGATGCCCTCCTAGAACTCTTGCTCATGTCCCCAGCCACTGGCCCTCCAGGCCACAGGAAAATGAGGACATGGGGCCCATTCAGGGGACTTCCTCCCCAGCCTTCATCCAGATGTTTGGCACCAGAGGAACAGGCAGGGCCTTAGTTTCCTTTGGACAAGTCAAGAAATTAATTTTCAAGGATGTGTCACCCTGAATGTAGAAAACAGGTTGCCACAGGGTTTCGCCAAGCAATATTTGAAGCTCGGGGAGAGGACTTTGGCATCAAAGTAGACGCATGCCTTGCTAGGTCACCTAAGAAGTCCTTGCCTCCCATCAACCTCTACCCTTCTTCCAAGAGCACCATGCCAGATGCTTACCCTGTTTCGGTTCAGAGAGTCTGCTAAACCTCAGTATCCCTGCACTTCCCCCGTGGCAGGGCAGCAGCTTCTGGGATAGGCTGGCTGGTGACGGGGCTCAGCTCTCTTGAGGAGGTTTCAGGTTTCAGAGTAAGAAGAGCCAGGGAAGAAAGGGCACAAGGACTTGCTCCTTCCTACCTCCCTGCTCAGACACACATGATGCTTCTATTAAAATGATAGAGCGTCTTGATTCCCCATGAAATTTCCATTCCACAATGCTAATGGGATTCAGATGGCCTCACCTGATAGGTGAACTCTGAGAAGCTTTCGAAGCTCCTGGTCTAAATTAGAAATGTTAATGTCCTCTAATGGCATGACAATTGTGTTTTCAGAGGCAGCAGGGGTGAGATGGCAGGGAGTGGTGGTGGTTGTGGTACTGTTCGTCCCTCTCTGTGTCACTTTTGTTTTGTTTTGTTTTGTTTTGTTTTGTTTTGTTTTGTTTTGTTTCAAGACAGGGTTTCTCTGTGTATCCCTGGCTGTCCTGGAACTCACTTTGTAGACCAGGCTAGCCTCGAACTCAGAGATCTGCCTGCCTCTGCCTCCCAAGTGCTGGAATTAAAGGCGTGATCCACCACGCCCATGTGCAGCTGTGTCACTATTTTGAATTCCCATTTCCACAGGCTGCAGGGATTTTAATTTGGGGATTCTGTGCAGGCACCGTGTGCTTTGTGCCGCAGAATTAGGAGCATGAGTAACCAACCCTGTGTACCCTTTGCCAGGTCCATGGTTAGGGTCAGGGAGATGTGGGGCAATCACAAATTATCTGTCAATAGAGCTACTACCAGCTTCTTTGTCCATAAAATGACAGCTATGTTCTTTTGTCCTGACAAAATCTCGTAAGTGTTAGAGCAGAGAGTGTCTGTTTAGTGGGCAGAAAATAATTAGCTGTGATTTGTTGAGGATCTATTATACTTAGACACAGGGTGTCTTAGATCATTTTCAGAACAGCTCTATCAATGGAAACTATTATTATCCCCACTTTTGAGAAAATGGACACAGGTTGAGTAACATGTCTATAATCACAGACAATTGAATGGTGACATCCAAATAGACCCTACTAAGCTACACAGTGTGTGTGTCAACCACTGTCCTTTAGCACAAGACCCACTGCGAGTTGTTCTTAACTCTCTGTGGCTTCGGTCAAAGGCATCATGTTCACATCTCAGAAATAAGAGCAGCACGGCCCACACCATGAGGACTGCTTCGGGGGTTGGGGGTACTGATGTCCATGACATCCCAGATCTCTGCCTAAAAGTGTCTGAGTTTTGATCAAATGTGACAAAGGGGTCTGGCTTTGGGGTTCAGTTGTTAATGTCCAAAAGCCAGTGTTGCCTTTTAACTCTTAGCCTTGCTTCCTCTTCTGGGAAATGGGAGTAGAGGGCACTCATAGTGGGGTTTATACCAATAGATTCAGGAAAGAGAAACAGAAGAGATAAATAGACAGACAGACAGACAGACATGGATGATGTACTTCCATTATCTCAGAGGATAGAGAGGCAGAAACAGCAGCTATCAAACTAGTACACAAAAAAGCCCAGTGACACTGGTTCAAGGATTTTAGCTATTCCATAACTATGACTGGTCAGCATATTTCCATGTGTTTTTCAAGCATGCTGTGGCAAATGTTACAATCTAGGGTCATTTCTCTCATGCTTCTTAGCATATGATTTCTCTTAAAATCCTACCCTACTGCCAGGTATATTGTTGGTCAGAATGATTTAGTAGAACTATCTTCACACACACACACACACACACACACACACACACACACACACACACACACGCCATTCAAATTACTCAAAGGAAGTAACTTACTTGCAGATGCAATTTAGCTGATTACATGCAATTATGAGTATTCATTCACCATCCATGCAGAGCGCTGCGCTGGATCCTATGGAGAGGCGGGTGAGACTAGATTTATCTAAACCATTGGCAGCCTTGGGATGATCATGCCAAATTTAAACTTTCAGATATTTGACTTTCTCAATGTGGCTTCCTGTTTTGGAGAAAAGACCTTGAAGAAATAATGATTAAAAGGAGGCTTAAAGCCATTCCTGCACACCAAGCAGCTTGTTCAAAACAACATTTTAATGATTTAAGTGTAAATGAATCAGAAGCATATGGACTAGATTTCTCTCAAACTATGCATGATTTTTAAAGGCGGGAGAATGGAATGAAGAATTTCCCCAAATTTAGTGTTCTTTGGAATTTCCTTTTCTAATATGATTAAAAAATTGATGATGGGGGAGCCTGGGAATCAGAGGGGATGGATTTACTTTGAACTGCACTTGGCAAGTAGAAAAGGGATGAAGAAAAGGTCTCTAACATCTCTCTTAAAGGGGTACCATCCTTTTCTTTGGGCATCCACTAATGCATCCCAACCAATATTTTTGGATGATTTGAGTGTAGATGAGTCAATGATATGCAGGTTGCATTCGAAATACACATGGGAATTAAAAATGAGGCAGGGGCAGCAGAAAACACTTGATAAAGGATATCTGGGATTTTGCCAAACCCATAATGCTAAAAAGAAATAGTTTGAGACAGTTGATGAATCTCTCACAGACCCTGCCAACCTCACTATGTAAAGAAGAGGGGCTGTGTGTAATTGCCCTGGCTCTCTTCTTTTTAGACGTCTCCAGGGAATAGCTAGGCTCCAAATAACCTCACCTGTCTTTCTAGTTTTCTTCACAAAAGAGGACCCTTCCTGAATGAGCAACTCCATTCGGCTGTTTGAGCATTTCATTTCCTTGATCAACATACAATGGATGCTATCTGTCACCTAGCCTAGACTCCCTCTATCTTCTGTTTGTTTTCCAATTGCTCTACTTGGCACTTGAGTAGAGCAAGCAGTAACCCCTGCACAGAGTGCAAACTAGAAACCAGGTGTTTCCCGTGTCCCCCCTTATAGGTCTACTGTTCCCCTTTCCATGCAGATATCAGCTTTTGAGATAGCTTGTCTGTATACCACAAGCAGGTATAAGAAGCAATTGCCTTGTTTTGAGTATAATGAAAAACTACCATATAACAGAACCACCTAGAATACATTCTGCCAACAGCATGTGAGTATGAATTGAAACACTCTTGCGTTCTCTTGGGCTACATTGTCTCTATAACGCCTTGGGAGTTGCTACATCCCCTAACCCGCCCCACCTACAGAGAAACCCATTTCTCTTTACCAGGGATCCTAAAACAGTTAGAGCCCCAGAGGGAACATTTGTATCCTATGTGTTACAAATTCATAACCTTTCAAGGTGAACAGCCGTCTAAGATAGCACCATGGAATTCTCTGCTTCAGAGCCCACCAAGAATCCTAGCATCAGTTTAACAAATCTGTCTCAAATGCTAGACAAGACAAAAGAGATGGAATATTTGAAGAGCAGCCCCAGGAAAGAAAGATCAGTCTACTGTTTGACTACGTAGATTACCCCTTAGCCCATCCACTTCTGCTCCTTGTTTGGGACCTTCTCAGCTCTTAGTGGTTTCAAATTTATTGCAACCTTGCAAGCATCTAGTTTGTTTTCAAGAAAATAAGCATGTGCGGTCAAGGCTGCTTAAAAGGGCTCAAAGGAAAATTAATTCGATGGTGTTCCCGCTGTGTTTGTGCGGGTGGGGTCCGGGTGTGGTGTGGGAAGCAGCTATTATTTGGTGATCTATATAAAGATTCCAGTGTTATCCTTTTTTCCACTCAGGGACTTTGAGCAACCATAGTGCTGTGTGGGAAGGCAGCTCCCTTAGCATTTTCCAGTGAGCTTGCTCTATGAATTTCCACAAAGCAGACAGCATTAGCAAACGCCTGGGGAATTCTCATCTCCAGACAGCCCTTGGAAACATTTTGACATTAATAAAAATGTGCAGATGAGATAATAAACCGAGATGGGGCCACCATTTCAAAAGGTCCCGTGACCTTTTCTATGTTTTGTTTTTCTTCCTACCACACACTCGCAGGGAACAACAGTAAGAGAGCAAGATGCAAGATCCAAGACACAAGTTGCACGGCCCGCCACTATAAGTCACAATTGTGAGAGGAAAGGGAATTTCTTTACCTTTGTCTTCAGTCCTCACCACTGTGGCCACCTGGGTTAGACACTGCCTTTAACGAGCAGCAGCTTTTGAAATAAATTATGCCTTTGGCTTATGCACTTTTAGGGTTCCAAGGACCAAGCATCAGCAGAGAGTCAGGACCTGGAAGCTCGCGGATCTGCTTAATTTTATTTCCGGAAAGCAATCAAACAAGGGGCATTCAGGCCCTCCAGCAGGGCCCACTCCGAATCAAGATAGACAAGTTCACAGGCCCCTGCTGACATAAGATCGATTGGCCATCCTGGACCATTTAGCAAACAGTTTACACAGGCTGCCTGGGTCCTGGATTTAAATGAAATGAAAACGATCGGGAGAATTCCCTATAAAGTTGACTTGATCTATATTAGGGAGCAGGCTAATTATAGGGATTGGCATATATGGAATCAGAGTGAAACACTATATGGGACTTGAGAGTGGTGGTCTTTTATACCAGGGTGGTCTGAAGCCAGGGTTTAATGTATGTACAATATACAAACATTTTTGACAGACCATTAACACCTATAATCTTGTAAATATTTGCAATTTTCTAGATCATAAATATAGCTGCATAAGCAGTTCTTTCAGAACATCATTTATACACCATTAAAGGTTAATTTACAAGTTAGTACCTTATAGAAAGAAGATATGTGAGTTTAATGCTCGCTTTCTGCAGCGGAGACTAGTGTCTCCAAATGCAATTTGGAGCTCTCCTGTGGGTCTGACTGGGGTCCTATTCAAAGTACTATTTGAATTCTTTTCATCAGCTCATATTCACAGCAAACTCAATCTTCTGTTGTGGATGGAGGGGGAAAAAACAGAGGGAGAGAGAAAGATCTGAGGTCTTCAAGCTGTACTTGCAAGCACACGACTGTTTATTTGAACAGTCTCTCCTGACACCTTCCTCGTTTGTCATTGTCCCCGTGATACCTGCTGCTATACTATACCCTCCATCCCAAAACGCTTCATGTAAAGACCTCATTGCAGCGGCCAGGGAACAACACTAAGGCTGATAAGATTGCGCGCTGAAGCCATTACTGTGTTGTGTTTAAATTTTGTAAAGTTCAGAGGGCACAAAGAAAAGCGTCTTGCTCAGGACAGTCTTCCAGCCAGGTTACACAGCCACACTAGGGAATATGATGGTAGAGACTCCAATTCCCATAGGAGGCTTCTCACAAATCATGGAGACTGAAAACGGTTGGGGGGCCCCTGGGAAAATGGTTGGTAAATGTGGGCCAAACCCCTGGTGGGAAAGCCACAGATCGAGGTCAAGTGACCACAGCGGTTTTGTGTTGTCTCTGAAGAAGCTGTAGAGTGTAACTTACACAGTAGGCTGGAGCCGTGCTTCCTCTGCTGTGGGATTCCATGGATATCATTGCCCTTGTTTCTGAAACCTGAACAGCCTGGCCCTCTGGCTCCACGCCGGCCTGGCCTGGCACAGGGGTTTTTCATGCATCATGCGTCTAGTTTGTGTCTCAGATCTCCCAAACGTCAAGTGAGGTCTCAGGATTTTCCAGCAGCTCTGGGTTTTTTCAGCTCTCTGGGATTCAGAGAGTTTGCCATCCCCCTCACCCCCGCCCCCAACTACTCTTTTCCTGCTTAGCTATAGATGTGGGGAGAATTCTCAGGTAAACCTACACCCTCCTGAGCTCTTCAGCCCCCCACAAAGTCAGAAGTCTCCAGGATGAATAGACAGCTCTTCCCACACTTGCAGGCCTCAGCAAATACACAAGACATAGAAAGCAATCCTGGAACTGTTGCTGCATCTCTTAGCGTACAGCAGTAACCAAGGTGATAGTGGGCCCTGGTAGTAATTGCCAGAAAAGCCCATGACACGTGTGGCAATAGATTTTAACTTTATCACTTGAAAACTTAGAGTTCTGGCGGTTCTAACCTTTATGGCCTTGGAGAAACCATCTTTATTGGGCCTCCTTTTTCTCATTTTTAAGTTACTATATTAGGCCATTAGCAAGATGGCCTCAAAACCTCCTCTCAAAACCCATGTATCTTCCGTGGGTCCTCTCATTGAAGGCACATATGACCTATTGGTATTCTCCGCCAGCTCCCAAGACTTGTGTAAGCAGCTTAATCCTATTCCGGGCTCTGCCTCCAGTCCTCTTTCTATGGGTCTGGGTGTCTATATGTGTCTATGTCTATGATGTATGTGTGTTTGTCTGTGGTGTGTGTGTGTCCGTGCTATGTATGTGTGCTATGTGTGTGTGTGTGTAAGAGAGAGAGAGAGAGAGAGAGAGAGAGAGAGAGAGAGAGCGTCATCAAACTCAAAGCCTGTCTGAAGAGTTTCTGTCATCTGTTCTCTGCTCTGTTTCTCTTATTCCAGGTTCATTTACCATTATCTAAGAATACTTGTACGTTCATGAATCTTGTGGGTGTTGCAGATTACAAACTGAGAATGCAACCAAGATTTGAATATGCTATGTTTTAAAAGGTTGGGCTTTTAGCTATCATTGAAGATTTAAGGAACCCCCCAAAAGACTTTACACAACCTGATGGCAAAGTGGTAGATAGTCTCTGCAGAATAACCAGTCAAGGGAAAAGTATCTGATGGAGGAAAAAGCATTAGCAATATTGCTCCAGGCTTTTCAGGAGAATAAGAGTAGAGGATTTTTGCAATCAACAAATGATGAAGTGTGGTGGTCTTGATCTTTTTTTCTTGTGGTGAGTCATGGTCTGAGTATTGGGGTTCAAAATACGATCATGCTGAATCCTTGGCTGTATATCATTCCTTTCGTTCATGAAAGGTCTTTGGTGCCAGGCCTTCCAAGGTTTGCACTGTTGGGGTCTCTACCCTGAAAAGGTAGACTGACATCTAAATCTGATTCTGGGACATCCAAGGACATCCTTGTTCTATGGCACTCAGAGTATATCCACCTGAGCCATTTTTACCACTTTCCCATCTTGCCTCCCACCTCAAAGTCACTGTACTCCTCCTACCTGCCACTCAAGGCCCCACCTCAGCATCTTCCCTACAGGATATACCGAGAGTGACAATCTTTTCTGTGCACACTGGTGGTTCCACAGGCTGACTTGTCAGCTGTTCCCACCCCACCCCCCCCCCAAGGATCTGTAATCCCAGCTCTATTGTTGTAAATTGAGATCAGGTAAGTGATGTTTCAGGTTACATGGTCTTAGCCTGGTGAGGCCAGCCATCCCTACCAAGTGCTGTGATCTCACTCTGTGCCTTCAGTTTCTGCTAGATGTCAAAAGTGGGAAAAGCCATATGAACAGTATGTCTTTGTCATTCATTAATTTTGTCTTAAAGCCCATGCCTTATGTTATCCAAAGTCCTCATGTTAACAAAAAACAAAACGAACAAACAGACAAACAAAAAACCTTTCTCTCCCCCATATAGGGCTTCGTGCTACAAATTTTTAAAAGTGAAAATGAAAAAGAAACTCCCTGCATCTCTCTTCTTGCACTTAATATCTTCTATGAGCCCCTTATCACTAGAGCATTGGAGGAGTGCTCTTCAGTTGAGGAGGGGGCTTGCTCTTATTTCTTCTGCTTCCTGCCTGACCATCTAGAAACCTTGTTTCTGGCCCACCCCTGTCTCTTTCTCTCTCCCTTTAAAATACTTTTTTTTTGTATTTTTGTACTTTTATGTGCATTGGTGTTTGGCCTGCATGTATGTCTGTGTGAGGATGTTGGGTCCACTAGAACTTGTGGGAGCTGCCATGTAGGTGCTAGAAATTGAGCCCAGGTCCTCTGAAGAACAGTCATGTCTCCATCTTCTAATTCCAACGGGGCTCATTTCAACCCAACCCAACACCTTTCTTTTCTCTCCATTATTGGTCTCTTCAAATTAGCTTTCCACTCTTCTTCTCATTTCTGTTTCTCCAATGTTTTCTGGAATGAGGAAATACTAAATCATAACTGACCTTCACCAAATAATACTGCTTTGCAGTTTTCTGGGGGGAAACAGCGCCATAGCTCGCTGCCTCTCTAAGACATTCTTCTTGGGAGAGACTCCTCCAAGCAAAGGGAAAGAAAACAAAGGAGTCACTGAGCAACTTAGCTCAGGAAATGCTTTGTGTTCCAACTGCCTGTTTGAGAGTCTGAGAACATGTTAAGATTTAAAGAAAAAAGATGTTCTAAAACAAAGAAAAGCATGTTTGTGTTCACTGATCTACCGTGGGGCCCACAGCAGCTGGACTTCCACTGACCAGGCCTATTGACATCTTCTAAACAGTGGACTTCTGAGGTGCATTTTGCAGGTACTGGGGACAGTAGTCAGGACTGAGGTTGTGGGGTGAGGAGATGGTAGGCTATCCTTTCCTCTTGTCACATTTGACCAGCAGAGACTGCCAACTCTCCTCCATGATTCACTAGGCAGACATAAGTCCCTCCCAGCAAACATTTCCCAGTTCTCATGGCTTCCACAAACAACCCGCTCATCTTTATCATCATGTGTAACTCCATCACCGGATGAGACAGTCTGTGCTTCTACATGAAAGTGACAGAAATCCGTTTGGAAAGAAAGACATTTGCTGTTTCAAGTTTTTCCGCATAACCAAAGCTCGGCTACCCATCCTATCAGTCTCTCTGTTCCATTTTTCTCTTTTTCTCCTCTTTCCTGGTAGAGCTTTTAGCACCTCTCTGCATGTAGGAAAAACACATTGATTTTCTTAAGTCTCCAGGCTGCAGGCCCGCACTCACCCTGGTTTGTCACCTGACCATTGTTTGTGTTCCAAACATTGTGGAGATGCTGTGACTGTCCCTGTTTAATAAGTTCACACATGGATCCCTGTTCCAGGAGCACAAATCGGAGCCCTGGAGTGCCTGGTCCAGTTAGAATTCTGGGCTCGGGGTCTCAAAGAGGGGTTAAAACGTCTCTCTGTGTCTGTCTGTTTGTCTCTGTCTCTCAGTCTCTCTCTCTCACATACACACATACACCCACCCACACCCCTACCCCCCCCACACACACACACAGAGAGAGAGAGAGAGAGAGAGAGAGAGAGAGAGAGAGAGAGAGAGAGAGAGGTTAATCACATGAAGACCAAAAAGTATCTTGTTTGTTGGAGAGATGTGAATTATCTATTTTCTTTTTAAAAAACTGTCTTCTTTAGGAAGAGAGAGGGAGAGAGAGAGAGATAGAGGGAGGGAGGGAAGGAGGGAGGGAGAGAGGGAGGGGGGGGAGAGAGAGATCTCCACACATGGCATTACTCTCCTCTTGCTGGCAAGGCTGTCGAGTTTTGGGGTTTTTCTTCTCTTCATCATCCCTCCATGACTAAACTTCAAACTCCTCCAGGAAATGAATCCTTCATTTCTCTCCTTCCTTCATCTAGATGGTGGTCACTCTACAGTCATTCTTCAGTTTGGCTATCACATACCAAGAACTGTGATAAATCATGTTAAAAACACAAATAGGAATGCAGGGATCTGGGCTGGAGCTCTGTGGCAAAAGCACTTGCTTAGCATGTTCAGTATGTAATTTCCCACCTCTAGCATATACACATACAAGCACACATATATAGCCACATATATGTGCGTGCGTATAGGTGTTAGTATATAAACAGTGATATTTATTGATAAGTAGGTGCTAGTAAATACTTGGCTGTGTTATTTGTAATATCCCTATAACTAAGAATGAGATTCATTTCTCTCAGCTCTGGGCATCATGATTCCTTTAATGTGACTGTGTGGGTGATTTGATCTAGTCATTCTCTTCTGTGACCTGTAGAATTTAACTATTTATTTATTTCATCTTCTTTCTACTAGACAGGGTCTTACTATTTAGGCCTGGCCGCTATGTAGACCACCCTGTCCTTAAACACACAGAGATCTGTCTACTTATGCTTTCAAGTGCTACGATTAAAGATGTGTAGCACTATACACGCAGCCTAAGTTGGTTTTTTCTTTTTTCAATGTTTAGTTTTTATTTTCATTTTAGAACTTTTAGGTGTAAAATAAAGAGGGTAGCACAAACCTCTCTAATGTCTAAGTTTCTAGGGTTCTGAGTCATGGCAGGCAGATAGATGATATTTATAAATTCTTTTCTTATTTCAAACCAACCTAGATTCTACTCTTATCCTTCCAAAGCACAAACAGAAGAGAGTACACATTTATTTCACTCTCAGACTACATGAATGATCCTGTGTGAGACCATTGCCAACTTTTCTGGAACATTCACTACAGTCAATGACTTACACAATGCTCCAGAACTACATGTGGGCATGGGGGAGAGATTAACTCCCATTTTACAGATGAGAAAGCTGAGGTTATGAGCTGCAATACTGACCTGGTCAAGATCTGAGAGCAAGTGTGAGTTCTGAGTGCTACCAACATAAGGCCCTCCCTCTCCCAGATACCCAAGGCAGTGCCGTCGTCGAAAAGCCATGCTCCTGCTATCAGCAGCCTGAGTGTCATGAGAATAAAGTCTGTGGACTTCTTAGAAGTCAGAATAGTTCTGATGAGGCATAGTTTTAACCACAGCATAACAAGTCCTTTGGCAAGGACACAGGGAATACCAGGACACAGTGTCTGCGGCGCAAGTGCCTTGGAATGTCACATACATCAAGTAGCTCTCGCAGGCTGGAGATGAAAGAAATTAGAAGAGGGACAGAAAAAAAAAATCACACCATGTTTGGGGCCCTTCATTCTGTGAAGTTCTCATTCAGGTCCTTGCAAAACCCAGTCATGCTTCCCTCCCCTTTGTCTCCTCCCACCCCTTTTATTTTTAAACCCAAATGCCTGCAAAGAGAAGTCTACGGCACATGGTTCTGATTCATTTCCACGTAACTCATCAAGCCCTGCTTAAGAAGTGCTATCTGGGGTCCAACAGTCTTTCAGTCTTTCTCCCCCCCCCCCCCAAGCCAATTTGAAAGCTTAAAAGAAATCCTGACAGCTGGCTTGTTCTAGTCAGTGTGGAGCGCACGGAACAGAACAGAGACCCGGTGGTGTGGGATTAGCAGCCTCCAGGGTCCCATGGCAATGGTGGTCTCTGAGTGGAACCTGAAGAAACTTGAGATGGGGAGTTCCCTCAGAGCCAACCCCACAGATAAGACATGGGGACCATCAAGAAGCAAACAGGACATTAGGCTTGAAGTAGAGAGCTTCCCCACCCTTCTAGTCTTCAAGTACAGGAACACAGATACGAGCACACATGCACACATGCACACATGCACACATGCACGCATGCGCACACTCGCAGACTACAGGCACAGACCTGCTGACTCGGGGAAGTCAACCATTCATTTCAGTTCCAGTGGGCAGAAATTCACCAGAAAAAAAAACAAAACAAAACAAAACAAAACAATGGTGCTAACAGGCTGGCTTAGTTACTGTTCTGTTTCATTTCTGTTGATGTGGAAATTGACCCAAGCGAACGTAACTTAGGAGACAAAAGGGCTTGTTTTAGCTTACACTTACATGTTACAGTCCAATATTGAGGGGGAAGCCAAGGCAAGAACTCAAGGGTCTAGTCACACCACATCCATACTCAAGAGGAGAAGAAAACTAGTGTACCCACAAGGCCAGTTTCTGCTGAATCTACCCTGCCCCCTCCATTCCTTGGTAATACAGGGCCCAGCCTAAGAAATGGTGGCACCCACAGTGGGCTGTATCTTCCTATATCAATTAACAATCAAGATAGCCCCCTCACACACACACACACACACACACACACAGCTAATCTGATAAAGACAATTACTTATTTGTGACTCTCTTCCTGGCCATTCTAAGTTGAGACAGATTGGCATTTAAAGCTAACTGTCTTTTTTTTTTTTTAATATTTTTATTAGGTATTTTCCTCATTTACATTTCCAATGCTATCCCAAAAGTCCCCCATACCCTCCCCCCCCCCACTCCCCTACCCACCCAATCCCACTTTTTGTCCCTGGCGTTCCCCTGTACTGGGGCATATAAAGTTTGCAAGTCCAATGGGCCTCTCTTTCCAGTGATGGCCAACTAGGCCATCTTTTGATACATATGCAGCTAGAGTCAAGAGCTCCGGGTTACTGGTTAGTTCATAATATAAAGGGTTGCAGATCCCTTTACCTCCTTGGGTACTTTCTCTAGCTCCTCCATTGGGGGCCCTGTGATCCATCCAATAGCTGACTGTGAGCATCCACTTCTGTGTTTGCTAGGCCCCGGCCTAGTCTCACAAGAGGCAGCTATATCTGGGTCCTTTCAGCAAAATCTTGCTAATGTATGCAATGGTGTCAGCGTTTGGAAGCTGATTATGGGATGGATCCCCGGATATGGCAGTCTCTAGATGGTCCATCCTTTCGTCACAGCTCCAAACTTTGTCTCTGTAACTCCTTCCATGAGTGTTTTGTCCCAATTCTAAGAAGGGGCAAAGTGCCCACACTTTGGTCTTCGTTCTTCTTGTGTTTCATGCGTTTAGCAAATTGTATCTTATATCTTGGGTATCCTAAGTTTCTGGGCTAATATCCACTTACCAGTGAGTACATATTGTGTGAGTTCCTTTGTGATTGGGTTACCTCACTCAGGATGATGCCCTCCAGGTCCATCCATTTGCCTAGGAATTTCATAAATTCATTTTTTTAATAGCTGAGTAGTACTCCATTGTGTAAATGTACCACATTTTCTGTATCCATTCCTCTGTTGAGGGGCATCTGGGTTCTTTCCAGCTTCTGGCTATTATAAATAAGGCTGCTATGAACATAGTGGAGCATGTGTCCTTCTTACCGGTTGGGACATCTTCTGGATATATGCCCAGGAGAGGTATTGCGGTATCCTCCAGTAGTACTATGTCCAATTTTCTGAGGAACCGCCAGACTGATTTCCAGAGTGGTTGTACAAGCTTGCAATTCCACCAACAATAGAGGAGTGTTCCTCTTTCTCCACATCCTCGCCAGCATCTGCTGTCACCTGAATTTTTGATCGTAGCCATTCTGACTGGTGTGAGGTGGAATCTCAGGGTAGTTTTGATTTGCATTTCCCTGATGATTAAGGATGTTGAACATTTTTTAGGTGCTTCTCTGCCATTCGGTATTCCTTGGGTGAGAATTCTTTGTTCAGCTCTGAGCCCCATTTTTTAATGGGGTTATTTGATTTTATGGAGTCCACCTTCTTGAGTTCTTTATATATATTGGATATTAGTCCCCCATCTGATTTAGGGTAGGTAAAGGTCCTTTCCCAATCTGTTGGTGGTCTTTTTGTCTTATTGACAGTGTCTTTTGCCTTGCAGAAGCTTTGCAACTTTATGAGGTCCCATTTATTGATTCTCTATCTTACAGCACAACTGTCAGATTCAAGTACAAGAAGATCCTGGCAGCAGAGTGCTTTGTAAAGAAAAGAGATTCATACAAATCCCAGTTTACAAAGCTGAAGGTCAGAAGTTGGAATTAGTCAGTCCCACTGGTTTGGCTTCTGGTGTGGGCTGTAGTGAACCCCATCACACTGACAGCACACGGCAAAAGAAATCCTGTAGTGAAACAAGAAACCAGAGAGACTAGGAAGCCAGGCTTTATCATTTGGTAATCATCCACTTTTGTAGAAACTAACCGAAGTCCCACAGTGGTTACATTAGTCCCTCTGAAATCAGCATCTAATGCCCTAACCATCTTCCATTGGGGCCCTGTGCCTTACAGGTTCCATCAGCTTTCAGTTCCACCATACTGAAGATCCAGCTTCCAACACATGAACCTCGGAGGGACTCACAAGCCAGATCCCAGCTTGAGAATGGTCCTAGCCACCATCATCCATTCTCAGATGCCTCTAACAGCTACCTGGCTAGTGGCTCCCCTTCTAATCTTGACATGCCTCCAACTCAGGACACAAGTCAGAAAAAAAGCATTCTCCCAACCCCCACCACAATGCCCTAGAGAACTTTGATAAAACCCAAATTTCTTGCCATGGTTAAAATATTGGCCATGGCCAGGCTTTACCTGCCCCTTCAACCTCAGCCCCTACAGTTGTCCTCACACTGTATCCTAGCCAGATTTCTACTCTCTGCATTAGTCTTGCCAAGTTCGTCTTGCTTCAAGTCTTTGCACTTGTTGTTCCCTCGGCCTGGAATATCCTTTGGCTCCATCCCCTTATTTGTTCCCTTTAATGCCAATCCCTCCATCATCCCAGCGTGCACAGTAGCACTTTCAACAGAATCTGGTTTCGCACATTCGAGATTCTCCTTAGTTAGCACTTCTTAGCCACCTGAGATTATTTTAATCACATTCATTTCTATGATTATTTCTGTTTGCCCTCATCAAAATGAAAGCTCCAAGGAGGGGAAACCTCGTCTGTCTTACCCCCCCTGAAGTCCCAGGATCTAGAGTAGTACTGGATATGGGAGTATCCATTTATTTTTTTTAATTTATTATTATTACATGTGTGCGCATGGTATGTCTGAACCTGTTTGCCCTGGTGCATGTGTGTCAACCAAACGACAACTCTGAGGAATCGCTTCTCTCTTTCTACTTTTGTGTAGGTTCAAAGGATTGAGCTCAGGTCTTCAGGCTTCCATGGCTGTCTGCTTTATTCCTAAGCCACCTTGCTGGTCCTCAGTTTGTCTTTGTTAATGAACTAATGAATGAAGAGCTGGAGCTCTACTTTAACTCAGAGTCACATAGAGCCACAAGAAAAGCCAGCACGAAGCTCACAGTGCCTGAGCTGAGGAGCAGCATAGCTAGAGGAGTAATTCTTATTTAGGGTACAATGACAGCCGCTATGACAGTGACCAGGAGAGTAGGAGATTATCAAACAAACAACATCAGTGTTGAGAGGATTGATGCTATGGGACAAGTTGGGACCTCGTACCCGAATTACTCACAAAGAGGCAGCCAGCCACATAGGGAGGTACAAGAAGGGGTTCAGTATCCTCTGACACTCACCAGCCATGTGTCACACCTCCCTAAGCCAGCACCCTCTTTGCTAAATAGGGATAATACTATTTATGTCTCGGCAAATTCACACTATAGACCACATAAAGTACCAAACTCTGAAATACTATGAAGAGCATCCGGTAAATGGTAACTATTGTTAGTAAGGAGAGTAGAGTTGCATAAACTCTGAGAACGGTGAACAAGGAAAAAGAATAGTTTTGTTACAATGTTAAAGACTGGAGGAATTGCTCCATCCACCAAATAAATATATTTATGTTTCCAAATTATGGCAAACTACAAAATGTATTGTCTTGTCTATTTTCAAGCATTCAAAGTGACATCAAATATATTCACATTACTGCACAACGGTCACCACCATATGTTTGGCTCATGGAACTGTCACCTCATACCCATTAAACATCTCCTGCCCCCTCATCCCCTCTCCTTCAAGTCCTGGTGTCCACTATGCATTCTTCTGTCTTGCCTGAGGCCATACCTCTCTGAATGCGTTAGATGTCTCATCTGTTTCCTGCCTCTATGAATGTGACCAGAAATCTCATCAAAGTGGAAGCATAAGACATTTCTCCTCCTTTCACCCGGCTTGTTTCAGTTAACGAGTTCTCAAGGGTCATCTGTGTCTCGTCTCCCGTCCTAGTCTTCCTCTGCAACACGGAATACGTTTCCAGAGACTGTGCCCACTTCATTTTGTTTGCCAGGTTGTCCACTCATCTGCACTCGGGTTGCTTTTGCTTTGGGGCCTCCATGAACAATGCGCCTGTGGGCACACAGATACCCAAAAAGCTGTTCTCAGTTCTATCAGTTTGACCAGAAGCAGGGGTGCTAGATCCTAATGGATTTGTATAGTGATTCTGCTTTTAAGTTTTTAAGGAAAACCCTAATGGTCTTTTTTTCTGTCTTTCTTCTTTTCTTTTCCCCCCTCCTACCTCCTGGTTTTTTTTTTTTTTTTTTTTTTTTTTTGGAGTCAGGAACTCACATAGACCTGACTGGCTTCACACTTACTATGGCCCTGAGGATGTCCTTGAACTCATCCTCCTGCCTCCTTTTGCAGCACGCAGAGTTACAGATGTGTGTCACCACACCTGAGTTCCACAGTGCTGGGCATTGAACCCAGCACATCCTGCATGCTAGGCAGATCACTGTCTGCTGAGCTACCTCCTCAGACCAGAATAAACCATGCCGCTGACTGCTATGCAGTGGCTAGGGCATTTTACTTTTCTGTGAACATTTATATTAACTGAAAGCAGAAGGAGAGAGATTCAATGGGTGAGTGGAGTGCTTTGCAAGAGGGACCCTAAGTCTACACTTACTCCGTCTGGGATAATACCCTTCAGCTTAAAATGCCAGCTAAGAAAAACTGATAAATAATATCTGTCTTGAGTTCTTAGTCTGACAGGTCACTTTTTTTCCTAGATATAACCTCAATCCATCTCAATAGGCTGAGCCCTCTAGATAGGGAGGGATACTTCTAAATTTCACCCTAGCACACAAGTGCTAGCTCTCTCTGGGACAAATTCATTGTGTTGTATCTTTGTGTCTATGTCTACATCTCATTGTTTCTGTGTATATATATATATCCTTCAGCATATGCGACACACTATACGTGACCAAATAGTAACATGTGCCCATCTCCCTCTTCCATGCAGTGGTGCCCTGTGTGTTTGCTTTCCCTGCTGTAAGCAGGTCTTTGCCAACATCTTGATGTAAGGAGCATAGGACACTCAGTTCTGAAACTGGCTTCATTTTCTTAGTGCTTACTCTGCTTCGTCATTGGTGGGTACCTTCCAGTGTTTTCACTGTTACAAGGGCACAGTACCTTATCACACAGTATCATCTGAATCTCAGGTTTGTGGAGAGACGAAGTTTTGTGCTGATAACAACAGAAAGTTAGAAGGATTCGGATAACATCAATTTGATTTCAGAAACCCCATAGAGCCATGGGCCCTAGCTGTGTGGTAAGTCCTACTTTCGAGTGCCTGTGTTAGGATTGGTTAGCCTGGATATGTTCACGCCTGTGAGCAATAACGCCAATTGCTGATGAAATAATGGTATAAGAAAAGAATTTTTAGTAGTTAAAAAGAGGAAAACCCTAAAGGAAGAATGTGGTTAAGTCGTCAGAAAGCTTGACTTTGAGAATGATTGAAATAAAAATTAAATGTGCAGTGCTAATATAGATTAAATACTATACATGTAATGTATATTAGAAAGTTGAAATGTTTATGTTTATAAGCCACTCACAGAGGGATTTTAAGGTGCCTCCAAGATCCCACTGTTGTATCTTGTAAGTGACAGACATCAATCCAAATGCAAGCTTCTCTCTGTCTGTCCATAGCAGAAGCATTAAAATATCTCACCAAGTCCCCAAGCCTCTGGTCATAAAAAATCTCACTGTAGGCCCTGGGGACCGGCAGGTTGACAGGATTCCTTTCTTGGCTCTAGATTTTCACATGGCTGCATTAGTTGGTCAGAGAATGAGATTTCTACTCATCCTTATACCTAGTGTAATGGCCCATGGTAAACCACCAGGCTGTGCGAGCTGACAGGTTAGGTTCAACTCTCTGAAAAATGCACCTTTGAGAGAGTTTCAGTCATGCTGGCTCCTAATGTCACCATCTCAGCCTTACATCTGCTCAACTCAAGATAGAAATTGTAGAAAGGGAAGCAGTGATCTCCAGGTGAGGCTTTATTCATGCATTTGTTCGCGCCTATGGGCAGTACACAGCCTTGACTTGAAGAGTGAGGCTTATGAAGATACTAAGGATGGGATCACAGAACACCATCAGAAACTGAATAAGGTCCCAGGGTCCCTTGCATTCATTCTCTCAATCCTTTGCTCTTGGCACTAGAGTTTACTCTTGCAGTGACAAACTGCATCTGTTCACAAAATAAAATTTCAGGCCCTTGACTGCTATGGCAGCTACCCTGGGAAAGTCGTCTGCGGATAAGATTCAGGCTCTCTGTGTGCAGGCGCTGTGAGGAAGGTTGGGCGATGCATCGGCAGATCCAGAACCTGTTCTTGGCAGATGTGTATATTTGTGTGTGTGTGTGTGTGTGTGTGTGTGCCGCTTGTATTGAGCAGGACGCTTTTCTGGAGGAGCTCACTAGGACTAGTTCCTTCATCTGTAAAACAGAGTAGTGCATACTCTTGTGTTCCTAAGGCTGCTGTGAGAACTAAGCAGACTGAAGCGTTATGGCATCTTGGGTCCATACCTAAGTCCTTGTTGGTACCCAAAAATCTCGTCATCACTTCCTCCTCAAGCTCTCCATCCCCTGCAGGAGAGCAGTTGCTTGTCACTTCAGATCTGATTTCTGAGGTTGAGTATGATGTGTGACCACAAGAAAGCTATAAAGGGAGATTACCCTTCTGCAGCAGAAGATGTAACCCCCTACTTTAAACTGGAGTTTCTGGTAGTTATCAGGAAGTGGGATGCTGTGAAACAGAGCTTATCAGTACTGCTTTTTCTATAAATGTTTTATTCTATTTATTTACTGAGACAGAGTTTACTATGTAGCCCTGGATGGCCTCAGACTTGCCATATAGACCAGGATGACCTTGAACTTGTAGTAATCCCCCTGCCTCTGCTTCCCACGTGATAGGTTTACAGATACATGCCACCACACTAGGCTCATTCCCTCCCTCCATTCCTCCTTCCCATCTCCCTCTCCTTCCTCGCCTCTTCCTCCTCCTCATCTCCCTCCTCTTCTCCATAAGAAAAAAATAATTTATTTGGGCTTATGGTTACAGAAAGTTAGAGTCCATGATGATGGAGCATAGCCATAGCAGCAGGAGGAAGCAGTCTTTTTTAACACTTCAGACACAGCACTTCTGTGCTTGCATGGGAAGGTGTTTTGTTCACTTTGATCCCTAGTGTCTCTCCAACTTCCTTGTATTGTGGCAAGTTCAGTTTGAGGGAAAGGAAGTTATTCAGGAAAAGAAATGAACTTGATGATGTGGTTGTTTATAAGTTATCACACTAAATAAATCACAGAGGGACAGAGAGAGCAAAGCAGTCCTTCTAGCCAGTCCCCAGAGCCTCACAGTTCTACCTATGAGAATGAGCAAAGTGTGGGGCCTGGTATGGCCCAGATTTGCCTAAACAACTCTTAATTCTCTTACGCACTCTTTCCAGGAACCAAAAAAAAAATCTAGATGAGGAATCAATCCTGGGGCTCTGTTAGTCCTAAGAATCAAAACAACCAAATGGTTTCATATTTAACCTTAATTGTTTCTTTAATAATCAATAGAACTCAATAATGAATAGCTCCTATGACTCAGTTATAATAAAACTGAAATATGTAACTGTCATCACTCTGGGCAGGTGACTCAGCATGCCCTAAGCAATCTTTGATAATGAGAAGCATCGAACTTCAGTGCCAACCTCTGCAAGCCTGATTTTTTTCTAAAGCCTGTTATTGGCCTATAGACTCATTCCGTAATGGTAAATTTTACAGGTAGTTTTAACTGTGAACTTGACTCGATCTAGACTAGGAAGTGAGGGTTAATAAGAGACTGTCTATGTTGAGTTAGCTTGTGAGCATGTCTGCTGGAGGATCTTACTTTGGTTAATTGAGGTGGGAAGACCCAACCAGAATATGAGAAGCATCATTTTCCTAGGCTGGTCCCTAGACTGAGTGCCAAGAAGAATGTGTGTCTTCCTCTCTGCTCTTGACCATGGATTCAATGTGATCAGCTATCTGCCCCAAGGTCCTGTCATTGTCACCACCCCACAACAATGAATTTGTAACTTGGAACAGTGAAATGAAATAAACATTTTATTTGCCATCTTACTTTTGTAAAGGATTTTATTACATCATCAGAAAAAGAAACAATTTTTTTTTATTTTTAAAAAGGTACCAAGAGGTGGAGTAGTTGCTATGACAAACCTGAACATGTGACTTTCAGGCCTTTGGGAGTTGCTTAGTATGAGAGATGTGGAAGAGTCTGGGACTTTGGGCTGGAAAAGCCACTGAGTGCTATGTTTGGGAACTTGAAAGTCAAGAATGCTGGGAGAAACATGGACAGTGAAGGTCTGGCTGATGAGGTTCGGAGGGGAACAAGAACACTATCAGACATTGGAACAGGGATATCCTTCCATGTGATATTTTTGCGAAGAATCTGACTGCTTTATATCCTCACTCTGAGAACGGAAGTGGAGATAAATTGGAAGGTAGTAGACTGATTTGTTTGATGGAGGAAATGTCAAGGCAGGACAGTGGTAAAGCCAGAGCTGAAGCAGCTCTAACAGAGACCCGAACCATTGCAAGGGGATGACAGGAGGATGATAGGAAAGTGTTTTCCCGGGGTCAGCATGCAGACTCTGTTACAGCTATAGTCCAAGGCTTCCCATCCAGCTGTCAACATCACAGATATCATCCATGAAGATAGTACGACTGAAGGCTTTCTGGGGAGCAGCTGAAGCAAAGGACTGTGTTGCAGAGATGGTGCTCCAGATGGCTGAGCTGATGGGCGGGGCTACCTAAGCCCCCTAGAGCCCAGCTGATTGTATTGCAAGCTCCAGATGCTGGACATGGTGCTACAGATTTGGACTTTGTCCTGGTGGGTTCATTTCTGGTCCCATTCTTCCATTTAAGAATTGCTTTAGGACTCCATATGAGCCCTAAAAGGTTGGTTTGTTCATTTGCTTTTGGTTTTAATCTAGCTCATTGACGTAGAGTCCTATTTAATTTTATTTTGAGTGCAAATAGTATGTTCAAAAGGTGACAAGGATTGTTAATAAAAGCCCCAAAACAATCAGTGTAGATACATTTTTTAAGGTAAGAGAATGCCATCATGTGTTCTGTCACTTCAAACAGAGACTGGAGTTTCACCTTCTGTGGTGGGGTCAGTGGTGACCTTCTTGCTAAATGACTCTATGAACAAGTTCAAGCAAGGATGCTACTTGGTGTGTCAGCAATCTGATAAGGGCGATTTGAGATACTCTTGCTCCCTTAAGAAAGCAAACATTTATCAAGCAAAATATCAGGAGAACTTTAAAAATTCTCTAGCAAAAGCCCAATTGAATGGCCGGCCTCCTTATAGCAATGGCAAAATGATCAAAGCAATGTGTGCATCCCACCAAAACCTTATGTCATCCAAACGCTCCTCTGCCAGCCCTGCCAGCGCGCTTAAAAGATAAACACGGGAAGCAGCTCGGGCCTGGCAAGATGGCCACCAAGGAGAAGGACTGTCTCCATTGCCCCACCCCCTCCTCAGTCACCCCCCCCCCTTAGTTTTCTAAAATCCCCAAATTAGGTATTAAGTACATGTTTATTCCACCATCATTTTCTCCTCTAATCTGGGAGATAAAAATAACAGAGAGATAGATCTGCAGTCTCGTTTTATCCGTTCCCTTCTCCAAAGTAAACTTCAGAACGTGGCTGACCTCCTGCTTCCTCTTTCTTCATTTGACCCAGTCCAAACAGGACAGGACAGCTTTAAGGAGGACCTCACATACAGTCCCAGCTCATATCAACTGCTATGCTTTTAAGGACATGTGGATAGATTTGGGGTATACACCTGGCACATTTCCAACAAATTGTGCGTGTGTGTGTGTGCGTGTGTGTGCGTGTGTGTGTGTGTGTGTGAGTGTGTGTGTGTGTGTGTGTGTGTGTGTGTGTGTGTGTGTGTGTGTGTGTGTGTGGTGTGGTGTGTATGTACATGCACATACACATTTACATATGGAAAACAGTTTTGTTTCAAAAACAAGATAATGAGTCTTTTCTCAGCAGAAATGCTGAATAGAGCGGTTGATGATCAACAGACAGTTTTTACGAAAGACAACTGAAGAGATGGCTGGGGTCAGAATCTGAATAACCACACACAGACCCTCAAAGCATACACATCAGAACCCAGCAGGTCCATTGGGCATCTTTGTCTTTTTGTCTTGTGCTGTCTTAGCACGAGCGGAATTGAACAGTTGTGACATTGCTTCTGAAAGATGTCCGACGTGAGTCTCAAAGGTGAAACATGTATTGAATCTGAGTTTCTTCTTAGAGCTGTGGAAGGAGCAGACTCTGTTGCTTACGGCTAAAGCAGCAGGACTTTGCTAAGACCATTTTTAATAGATCTCAAATTTTTCTCCTTTAGTGAGCTACTTCAATCAAACATCCTCCCCATTCTTAGTGCCGTGCTAATGAGAATTTGCAAACCAAGGAAAAAATTACCTCTGACCTCACAGAGCTAAAAAAAAAAAAAAAAAAAAAAGCCTTATGCAGGAAAAAATGCAAATTCTAACATTTACAGAGATAAAAATTACATAATATCCATTTATCTTACTATCATCCTATTGTCTCCATTTGCCAAAGAGAAGAAAACTGAATTTCACAAACAGTAAGAAAAGAGAGAGAATGGAAGGAAAGAAACGTGTGTGCTAAGCACAGGTCTTCCCCCCCCCTTCTTTCTTTTTTCTTTTTAAAGCTGTGTTCTTTAAATAAAATTTAAGTAGAAATGGCTAATGTTGAAAATTGGTAATATTTTCTGATGTCCTGTGTTCTCACCCAGGAAGTTGAGGGTTCAGGCTCCCCAGTGTTTCTCCAACTGGTCTTTTAATTTTATATTTATAAGACTGACAACACAAAGGCAGCCATTGACTTGGCAGCCAGGGGAGGAACAGCAGACCTGAAACCCATGCCTGTGGGAAAACCTTGGATCTCGGCCTCTGTGTGTTCTTTCGGCCTCTGTGTGTTCTTTCTCTCTGGTCCCTGAGCAAATGCATATGAAGACCTTGGCTGCACTGACACAAAGGACTGGGTAGCATTGCACTGGCAAGAAAGGAACAGTAATTTGGCTTTATTTGGGAGCAACTATGGCTGTCCTTTCCAGTTGACATGAAATTTTTGAACCAATACTCACATGACATTGTACAAGAAACAGCTCATTTAGAGTAAGATGACTTGTAGATTTGGGCCACACACCTATGATTTCTGGGCTACAGTCACTGCATCTATAAATCAGTGCTGCTCAAGAATTACTAGGAGGTTGGTGGGATTGCAAGCTGGTTTAACCACTCTGCAAGTCGGTTTGGTGGTTCCTCAGAAAATTGGACATAGTACTACCATAAGATCCAGCAATACCACTCCTGGGCATATACCCAGAAGATGTTCCAACTTGTAATAAGGACACATGATTCACTATGTTCATAGCAGTCTTGTTTATAATAGCCAGAAGCTGGAAAGAACACAGATGTCCTTCAACAGAGGAATGGATACAGAAAAGGTGGTAATTTACACAATGGAGTACTATGCAGCTATTAAAAACAATGAATTTATGAAATTCTTAGACAAATGGGTAGATCTGGAGGATATCATCCTGAGTGAGGTAACCCAGTCACAAAAGAACACACATGATGTGCACTCACTGATAAGTGGATATTAGCCCAGAAACTCAGAATACCCAAGATACAATTTGCAAAACACATGAAACTCAAGAAGAAGGAAGACCAAAGGGTGGATACTTCGATCCTTCTCAGAAGGGGGAACAAAATACCCATGGAAGGAGTTATAGAGGCAAAGTTTGGAACAGAGACTGAAGGAATGACCATCCAGAGACTGTCCCATCTGGTGATCCATCCCATAAACAACCACCAAATCCAGACACTATTGCAGATGCCAACAATATTATGCTGACAGGAGTCTGATATAGCTGTCTCCTGAGAGGCTCTGCCAGTGCCTGACAAATACAGAAGCAGATGCTCACAGTCGTCCATTGGATGGAGCACAGGGTCCCCAATGAAGGAGCTAGAGAAAAAACCCAAGGAGCTGAAAGGGTTTTCAGCACTATAGGAGGAACAACAATATGAACTAACCAGTACCCCCAGAGCTCCCTGGAACTAAACCACCAATCAAAGAAAACACATGGTGGGACTCATGGCTCCAGCTGCATATGTAATAGAGGATGGCCTAGTCGGTCATCAATGAGAGATGAGGCCCTTGGTCTTGTGAAGGTTCTATGCCCCAGTATAGGGGAATGCCGGGGCTAGGATGCGGGAATGGGTGGATTGTGGAGCGGGTGTGGCGGGGAGGAGATAGGGGATTTTCAGAGAGGAAACTAGGAAAGGGGATAACATTTGAAATGTAAATAAAGAAAATATCTAATAAAAAATGAAAGAAAAGAATCTCCAGGAGGATTTTAAAAAGTTCTGGTGCCTGCTTGCATGCCCGATCAATGACATCACAGCATCTCATGGTGAGGACCATGTATATGCTGCTTAAAAATCTTCTGTGCTTCCCATGTGCAATATATCCAGGAAACTACTACTAAAACCCCAATAGATACATGTCTTTCTCAGCTCTAGTACTCTGAGCTTTGTGGCTCTCTGAGCTAACTCTCCTATAAGGCTCAAGTAATTGGTAGCTAACCAACAGCTTCAATCAAAACCCACAAAGGTTAGTTTATGTGTTAGCTTCACTGGGATGGGGATGCCCAAATGGAGAGTAAAGTCTGGTAGCTATATATACCTATGAAAGTGTTTCCAAAGAGATGAACATGTGAATCAGGAGATCCAGGCTCACCAGGGTGGATGATGTGGCTGAAGGACATCATTCAGCCTGTGGATAGACCAGATGACAGGAGCAAACACCAGAGGAGAAACAAACTCATTATCTCCTTCAGCTGGGCTATCCATTGTCACTTGCCTGTTTTGTTTGCTTGTTTGTTTGTTTGTGTGTGTGCCTGATTTGTGTATAAGTGCTTGCATGTGTAGAATATACAGGCATTGACCGAGGTTTGTAAGCAATTCCAGATGTTATCCTTAAGAATGCCACCTACATCCTTTGAGACTGGGTTTGTTGTTGCTCCTGAGTTTATCAATTGAGCTGTACTGATGACTAGTGTGAACCCCAGGGATCTGCATGTCACAGCTTCCCCAAGTACATGACACTGTGCCCAGCGTTTTTATTTGGACTCTAGGGCCCCTCCTTATGCTTCAAAAAAAAAAAAAAAAAAAAAAAGAGCATATTACTGACTGAGCTGTCCCTGGCCCACAATCCCTGATTTATAAGTGTTACATTTTGAGGAGTTAGAACAGTATGCTTTCCTCCAGACCCCTTCCCCCAATCTTAGGGAGTACCTCTAAACCCAGAATCGCGTGACTTTAGTATCTAATTGCATGAGAAATCACTACCCTTTCATGGTGTGTGTGTGTGTGTAGTGTGTATGGTGTGTATGGTGTGTGTGTGTGTGTGTGTGTGTGTGTGTGAGAGAGAGAGAGAGAGAGAGAGAGAGAGAGAGAGAGAGAGAGAGAGAAACAGAGACAGAGAGAGACAGAGAGACAGAGAGAGACTTAATACTTTGATATATGCAACACATGTAAACCTTCAGGATAATTAGGAAATTCCAGCAGAGGGCATTCCTAGAATACTAAAAAGTAAAATAAAATTTTCAATCATAACTCACCCTTTTTAAGCTGTCTTTAAAAATATGAGTTGAGAAAGAAAACCCACAAGATTGTTCCATTGCCGTCTCTTTTCATAACACAATCAACTTTCTTTGTCTAGACAGTATTTAACCAAGCCTAATGGTTTTCAGTTTCTACTGATTGACTGCCTCCTAATCTAACCGAATACCCCAGCATGAGAAAAATCTGTCCCAGCAGGACAGAAACCACTGTGGTTCAAAGCAAAGATTGGTTCCTTTGTGAAATTTTTGTTTCAGTCTCACATAGGAGGTGTGGCTATTAATTGAGTCACCGGGTTCAAAGTGTTTCAAAGTCATGGTAGGTCAAGAAATCCTAAATGTCCTGCCCTGATGATAACACAAAATGTCTACCCACTAATATCGAGGAGAAGAAATCCCAACCCAGTAGAACTGGGGTTTAGGCGTGTGGGTGTGTAGATCAGAAGAAAGTCCAAAACAAAAAACAAAAAAAAAAAAAAAAAAAAAAAAAAGAGAGAGAGAGAAATTTCTTTGCCTGTCCTAGAGAGGACAAAATCAATCAATTCATTGAACATAGGCTGATTGGACTGGGTGATGAAGCTTTCTCAACTTCCCAAAGGAGGAATGATTGCCACACTGGTTAACAAGAACCCAAAGTACCTGAAAGAACAAGGTCGAATATGAAACTTGAGTCCAGATTATGTTTTTGTAACTTATAATTGTTCCATTGTCTTCTGGCAGAAAGGAAGCTTTGAGTACCTCAGCAAGCTCTCCTCGTGTGAAGAATCCATAGCTACGAGGAGGGCCTTGTACTTTGTTCCCCCTCTCAAAAAAAAAATTTAGCAGAATCACACCAATGTCATTTAGAAAAACAGACCGGGTGTGCTTGGAGACTGTGTGTGGTCTTTCCTTTGCAGACAAATTTCCATTCTATAAAGTGTATGAAGCAGAGACTGGGAAGGCCTTATTCCCTGGGGCTCCTAGGCTGGAGATGTGACCTCACTCCTATATGGGCACCTAACACATCAACCCAGAGCTACCTCAAAACAGTATCTACCCTTCTTACAGACTATCACACTTTTCTTCCTCTTCCTCTGTCTTCTTCTTCTTCTTCTTTCTTCTTCTCCTTCTTCTTCTTCTTCTTCTTCTTCTTCTTCTTCTTCTTCTTCTTCTTCTTCTTCTTCTTCTTCTTCTTCTTCCTCCTCCTCCTCCTCCTCCTCCTCCTCCTCCTCCTCCTCCTTCTTCTTCTTCTTCTTCTTCTTCTTCTTCTTCTTCTTCTTCCTCCTCCTCTTCCTATTCTTCTTCTTCTCCTCATCCTCCTTCTTCTTCTTCTTCCACCTTATTTTAAAATTTACCTAATTTTCAAAGATTTATTTTTATTAAGGTGTCCATGTGTGCATGTCTATGTGAATGTGTGTCCCCTTTGTTCAGGGGCTGGTGGAATCCAAAGAGGCCATTGGATCCCTTGGATCTGGAGTTGCAGGCAGCCATTAGCCCCCAGATGAGGATGCTGAGAATAGTTCTCTGGTCTTCAGCAGGTACTTACTGTTCCTCTCTGTCCTGTTGCTGTGGTCCACTAGCCTGTCTGACCCTCATCACCTCTCACTGATGCTAACGTAGGTCTCTGTCCGTCAATCCCAGCTTCCCCAGGATATCCCTATACCAGCTGTGGTCTCACAGCAACTGTTTCAGCAACAGCCCATTCACCTTTAAAATGAGTAAAAAAAAAAAAAAGTGCCTCAATGTAGAAAGACATTCTATCCAGATGTCAGCAGCATCATCATAATTTTCTCTCTGTAATACTGGGGTGTTATCAAGGCCTTACACACCTTCAGCAATCACTTCACCCAGGGACTACATCCTCTGACTCTTTTTTTTCCCCATCATCATAAATGTCCAAAATGGAAATCTTTTGCAGAAGAGTAGCTCTTAGACAGAGCATGATGTTACTTCAGAGACCATGGACCTGCTTTAATGTCTCTCTACATTAGGTATCTGCTATGGCATAAGGAACCACACTGAATGTAGTGACCTAGAACAAAGGTAATCAGGAATTAACCTTCATGGTCTCTGTACTCCATAACTTGTATCAGACACCTGGTGACAACTTGTCTATTCCTCAATGTCTGGAACTTTGTTATGCCTTCTCTGAACTAACTTACGGCCTCAACACATCACAGAGACTTCTTCACAGCATTGCAGCATGAGTTCCAGGGCAGAGAAGGTATCCCAGGGCAAATAGCCTGAGCCAGATTGACATTTCTGTGGACAAAGCTTACATAGCAGTCAAGTCACACAGTGTGACTTCTACTGTATTGGAAACTGAGGAACCTGTAAGTCAATGACTAAATTCAAGAGAAAAGCACAGTAGAATTCCTCTATCACATGTACATATATATGATATATGAGATATAGTGGCCCACCCCTTCCATAAACTCGGCCATTGCAGACAAAGTACCACGATCTTTTGTACTTCCTCTGTCCAAATTTTTCCTAGGATAAGACCCTTGATTTTGTGGCACATGTGCCATGATCTTCTCTAAAGAGGACCTCTTCTGTAATCTCTTATCATCAAATATGTCATAGTGCCACGGAATTTTGTCCTTGATCTTCAAGACTCTGTGAGGCAGACATGGTAGGCTTCCTCATTTTGACCAGAAGAGGAGACGCACAGGCAGAGAAATAACTTATAAAGAGCCAGGATCATAACAGTCAGACTACTTTCAATAACCAGTTCCCTTAGCTAACAAAAAAGTAGCATGAAGTGGGGGAGGGGGGTTGGTGCTGAGCAGTCTGTGAACAGATCAGCCTAGCCTAGAGTCATGCTTTGATAGCTCAGTAGCTTTGGCTAAAGAACCTAACCTTCCTAGGTTTTGGTTTTCTCATGCCCAGAGTGTAGGTGATACATCTCATGTCATGAGTCAAGTCCCTGCCGTAGGATTAAATGATACTTGTGCCAAATTTCCTAGCACAGCATTTTCTCTGATCAGTAAATAAGAAATACTGACCTGTGACTTAACAACTCACACAATATATTTAGCAGATTTCCTTAAGAAACCCTGGAGTGGCTGGGAAGATGGCTCAGTCAATGAAGTATTTACTGCACAAGCATAAGGACTTTGAATTTGGATCTCCGGAAACTCCATGACAAAGCTGGGCAAGGCGGTGTCTACCTAAACAATCCCTATGCCAAGAAGAAACACACCAGAGCATCCCTAGAACTCAGTGGCTAAACACACACACACACACACACACACACACACGCACGCACGCACGCACACATGCACCAGAAGTAGAAGTTAATTTAGCTGCACCAACCAGAAGAAAGCTTTTCACCAGATGTGGTTAAAAAAGATTGCTCCTCACATTACATGCAAACTGTCATCTTCAGTCTTTTCTCATGGCAAACTATCAACCGAAAATTGGACGATGAATTCTAAAATTCCTCTAAGCCAACCCTGTTAAATGGAACACAGGCTCATAAGTCTTTGAGCTGGCTACACAGAGACTCACTGGAGACAGGGAGGTTTGGATACGTTACACAAAGGACGTGTTGCACACAAATGACCTTTCAGGTGGTGAGGCACAGCTAAGGTTAGCAGAATCGCCAACATTTCACAAAGCTACCCTGGAATGTCATTTAAACGTACCTGTATCATCTCCGTTTCAGTGAGGAGTGACCTGAAAAGCCCTGTGTTTTGTTCTCAGTGCTTTTAAGGAAACGGTGTTCCATGGGCAGTGACTGCTGAGCATTTGTCCTTAATGAAAAGCAGGGAAAAAGTATCGAAGGTCTCTTGTGCTGGTCACTGGTGAGAATAAAGCCACAAGGCTGGAAGAGAATCTGGTGTCCAGAGTCCTAGAGGCTACCTAGGGGATTCTGAGGAAGAGGCATTTTGAAGCATTCACAAACAGTTGTAAACAGTTTGTTTCTGTTGCATCATTAGAACCAGGCTCTAAGCCCTCCAGATCTGCTTCTGGGGCCAAAAGGACAGCAGTTCTGCTCATAAGAAAACCAAAGAAAACTTAAAATATTAGGTATCTCAAGTAAATTCTTCCTCTGCTTGGCTGGTAGCAAACCCAACTTGTCCTGCGGCCACTTGATGTGTTGATATCTTGGCAGCCAGAGGCATTGAGGCAACTCCCCATCTCTGCTGGCGCCTGGAGGCCAGCTCCAGGGCAGCTGGCCCTTTTCCCCTTTGGATAGCTCTGTGATCCTGAGTGTTGATGAGTAAAGCCCACATTGGCCTAATGTGATGTGTGGCATCTCTGTAGTAACAGAGGAGATGACCCTCTACGATGACCAAAGCCTGAATACCTAAGATGGAGAAGCCACTCTTGAAGGAGTGCTGCTACTGAGTTGGACGGAACCCTCCTGCATCCATCAGCCTCTCAACTGTCAAGAGTGTATGGTGGGTGTGGCTGGTCCCACTCTGCAGCTAAGAAGGCAGGACAGGGACAGCTTTGCCACACAGTTAATTAGCTACAGGGTGGGGCTCAGGCTCCTCAGTCCTCACATCTTCCTCTCATAAGGCTGAATCATTCATTTATTTTTCTTTCTGCCCTTCATTTCTCCTTTCCCCTTCCTTTCCATCTACCATCTCCCTCTTCTTTCCGCTACCCCTCTTTGTTGCCTCCTTCCCCTTCTTTCTTCCTCTCTTAACTCATTCCTCTTAACTCTTGTCTTCCAAGTGGGATACCAGGTAAGGTCATAGGTGAGCCATCTAGAATTAGCACCAACAGCACCAGCCAGCCAGCCATGCACACTGGAGCATAGACCATTCTCAGAGGAAATCATTTTGCCATCCTGCTATCCACTTACTCCAGTTATTTAAAAAAAAAAATGGAGGTGTTGTATGTAACATTGTGATGTAGCAGTTGAAAGAGTTCTCTAAGGCCCAAGAAAATATCAACCCAGCCTTCAAAACCAACTCCACAACTCTTTTGCCTTGCTCTCCACAGCACAAACATGGACACGTTTTTCTTTCACTTCTTACCAATTGAAAAATACTAAACTGGTACACTGGAGCTGCAGCCAAACCAGCAGCTCTCTCTTCACATTCCCTCCTCTCTAAACTTAAGTTCGCCAAAGATCCAGAAAGATCCGGCAAACATCGGCTCTGTCTGGCACTGTGAATATGGGTGCCCCAAGGATTCGAAGCAGTGGTATGACATTTTCTATTCACAAGGCAGCTTGGGGCGATAGCAGCTAGCCTCATTAGTCACTCAGCCGTGCTTCCTAATGACCTTTCTCACCTCAATTTCTATTGCGTTGGAGATTTGTAGAAGAAGAGCTGATATCAGAATTACACTCTGAATGGCGTCTGCTCTCATTTTTCTCCCTTCCTCTGAAAATTAATGACAGGAAGGCAGGCTTTCAGGAGTGCCTGTCTCCAGGCTCAGGCTAGGCAGGGTGACTCTCATATTTGGAAAACATAAGCTTACTATATGTGGATTCAAGTACCTCCAGGTCCTTATTGACAGACTACAACTACAACCCTGGCCGTTCACTCTTCAGCATTGTTCCCAGGGTGCACTAGGAACCTGTACCATCTCACAGCTCCAGAGGAGAAGAGTGCTGGATTATCTCAGGAATCTGAGTATCTTTGGTTGATACGCATGTCTCCTCAGAAACTTCTCTAGACCCTCTTAACAAGGAAAGGTTCTTGGGTAGTGGTAGAGCACAGTAATTGATTGAACATGGAGACTGGGAATGTGCTATTTTAATTACATATACTCCCACACCATTGGAGGGAACACATAAGATTGGAAAATGGTTGCACGGAGTTACCAGTAATGTCCAAGTAGGGCTGGTGAATGTAGGTCAAGGTACTATATGGCGATATGTGTTCCCTACCCCACATCACAGAACTCACATTCTGGTGTCCAAGTGTAAAATTAGCACATAGTTAGGTGCTTAAGAATACGGATCCTGCTTCGTCTAGCTGCACTGACCCTGACTCTAGCTCAGTGTCTGTAACCGTGGCCTTGGTTGAATCTTACTCAGCTTGATCTAAAGTTCTTTGCTACAGGGCTTGGAACTTACTAACAGAACCAGCAGATGACTGGGCCACCCAATATCCTACTGGCTCTTCCCAAGAGCCCATGCAGAGCTCATCAGGAGTCTTTCTGCAGCAAGGAAGGAAGGCGGCTGTTCCTGCTCTTCCAGAGGCTTGAGTGTTCTTTAACTTGTTCATTCATTTCTCCAAAGTGTCTTTTCATGGCCAAATACTTGCTTTAGAAAGTAATTGGCTAAAGACGCCAGTGTGACAAAGAAAACGAGACCTAATTGACTTAAGAAGACTTAGCCTCCATGCAAGTCTCCCTACCTTTGTAGAAATTCCTTACTGCTCTTAGAGTCGCTGCCAGGCTTTGGTTCTCATTTCAGTGGAGTATGGGAGCCAATCCTGTGGCATCTCAGAAGGGGTATGTTGGTGAAAAAAACTTTCTTACTGGGTAATGGGCGTGGTTCATACCTCCCCGGTGTTCCTTCTCATCGTTGGCATGGAGTTGTCAGGACCTTCCAAAGAGACCCAGGCTGAGTCAGATTCCTCCTAGGACAAAGTCACATTTGGTTTCCTGGGGAATGGAGCCAAGCTGACTCAGAAGTTGAAGATTTAACAATAGCAGGAGAAAAAACAAACCAGACTCCAGTTCTCTTGATCCTGTAGCATCTTAAGTAAAGCTGCCTCCCAGGGGCCAAGGGTGATGCAATCCGATGAGAAATGTGGTCTCCTCTTCAGAGTGTGGTTCTGAGATGCTCCAGGCTATGCTAGGAGCAAACAGACTCGTTCTACTAAAGCATACACCAGACCCAAAAAGAAACAGCTCAGGGGAAATAGACATCCACCCTGCCTCTGAGTGTGATGGGCCTCCAGGTGGTCTTAGGAGGACCAGTGTACCAGCCATCAGTATGTGTTGTTGATTTGTTCCAGAACTTTCTCTCTATTGCTGAACCAGTTTCCCTGTTAGCATCTGCAACCATTTCTGGTTAACATCCATGTTCCCTTAAGCAACTGCAAAGCAGACCAAGCAAAGCAAAGTGGAGTTTGGTTTATGAAAAAGACAACCGTGTCATCTCACCTAGCTAACCCTGGAGTGTGAGAAAACACCGCAGGATGAAGGCACACTGCCTGGATGCTGAGTCAACAATAGGAAAGAGCTACTCATAGACAGAAAGCAACTGGACTTCCTTACTTCACAGAGCAATCACAATGACTTGCTAGTTGAAGAAAAATAATTGAATTCAGTGACGCCCCTCTCCTTAGTTTGCATAGCCGTTCATTTGTGTATTTGTCCACTTGTTCATTCATTTGTTCAAATCGCACTTACTTAGCATCTATTTGCATTAAAATGGTTTTGCTCTACCCATCTATTCTCTTAGAAACCACACAAGCCACATCTCCCATACAGGTTATATGCTGTCTTAGATGCATGGTATGCAATGACAAAGCTCACTGAAACTTTAAGCCTACTGCTTCGGAATAATTAGTTCACCAAGTCATGCTTTCTTTTAATTCTGAAGGACCTTTTATATGGTAGGCAATCTGTTAGACAGACAACAAACTCTTTCCCAAACTCTTTTTAATTCATTGTGTCACATACCAGGCAGCACATACACACACACACACACACCACACACACACACACACACACACACACACACACACACATGCACACACACACACATGCACACACACACACACACACACATATAATCAGCACTTCCAAGTATAGGAACAAAATCTCTCTCTCTCTCTCTCTCTCTCTCTCTCTCTCTCTCTCTGCTTGTCTGTGTGTGTGTGTGTGTGTGTGTGTGTGTGTGCATGTGTGTGCACATGCGTGCATGCTAGGAGTCCTTGTGTGTGAGTGAGCAAACATATTTGGTGTGAATTTGGTGTGAGGCCATATGACAACCTCAGGTGTGGTTCCTCAGATACTATCCACTGTTTTTGTTGTGGTTGTTTGTCTTGTCTTGTCTCGTCTTGTCTTGTCTTGTCTTGTCTTGTTTTGTCTTGTTGTATTTTGTTGTATTTTGAAATAGGATCTTTCATTGGTCTGGAAATCACCAAACAGCCTAGGCTGGCTAACAGTGAGCCCCAAGGATCTAACTGTTTCTGTCTCCCTGGCACTAGAATGAGAAGTACATGCCATGCCCAGCATTTAACAAACAAACAAACAACAACAGAAGTCATAGGTTCTAGCAATCAAACGTAGTCCTCGCTCGTAGTTGCACTGCACGTGCTTTATGGGCTGAACTCTCCAACCCCGAACAACTTTCTGGATGTGCGAATCTGTGAGAGTGCATGTGAGCCAACTCGTTTTAGGAGTAGAGAAAGATTCAGTGGTAGATAGGGTCCCCAAGTTATTCTGCAATATTCTTCTACAGACACTGGGATAGGTCACGACAAAATCTAAGAGGCTGACTGGGTTCAAGACAATACAGAAGGAGGCTCCGAGCAGTGCTCACTTAGGAGCAATGACATGAATAACAGTAGCCTCGGGGTTCTGAGTGGAATTTGAAGTCAGCAAGAATGGCAAGTTCTATGCAGGAGACCTCTGACCTATCTGTCACCTTCTTCCATACACTCTGGGAGCTGATGACCAAGACCAGTTCCCTGGCACACATGAAGAGTTCAATAAATACTTATTGATGAAAAACTAAAGAAGCATCAAATAATTTGTTGGGCTGTTAGATCTTCTGGAGTACAAAAACTGGGCTTTAGCCCATCTCACAGCCTCTCACAGCCTCTGTCCCTCCTCTGGGGCGGGGCGGGGCGGGGCGGGGCGGGGGGGTGCCATTAGGGTCTTCTCACCCTTTTCTTACTATGCCAGACATGAAACCCTCCTTCATGAAGTTTATACAATTGGCAGTTTCTCTCTACTTGTTATAAGCATATTAGCTCTCTTTTTGTTCAATTCTGGGCTTTATTTTCCACCCTGATTAACAAATCGCCATGTGTCTCCCCTACCACAACGTCTCAAATACTCAAGGAACAAACATTCGTTTTTCTATAAGCTAACCAGACAAAATAGCTACAAAAGAAAACAAATAAGGCCTCCCCCAAGCCAAGCACTGGCGTGGCTTCTGGGTCAGCCCTGTTTGGCTCTATAATCTTCTAGAAGCAGATAGTCAGGAAGAAAATTCATCATGGCCACAGGAAACCAAACACCAAGTCCTCAGTACTGCGTGCCAGACACCATACCCTGAGTAAGATAGAGACAAGATGAGCAGAAGCCAACCCAGATTCTTGGGCTGTGGGCCACACCGGACATCATCCTCTGCCAAGGAAGTTTATCAAAGCAGGGAACAGACATTTACTGAGTAGGTTCTCTCTTGGAATGTTAGTGTTGGGAGTTTGGTTGGCTTCCATCCTCCTGGGCAGAAATGGTAGAAGTTTTGGAATGTGATGGTTTTGCTGGTAGAAAGTGCGTGGCCCAAGCATAGCATTTTATATGTTGTCTCACATTAGCAAAATCGCTCAAGATGAGAAGAGAAGCTGAAGGAGAGGCTAATCTGCTTATTTATGACTGTGTCATTCAGGGACAGCCCATGTCTGGCAGATACACCACAATCTGTCTGCCATAGAACTCAACCCCGTTAAATTGGATGGAAATATTACCAATTCTGAACTCCCACGACTCTGATAGTCTAAGGAACTTTCAGAAGCTGTATACAGAGCAAGGTTGGAGCTGTCTGGCCTAGGAGACATCTCCAGGAACACTTCAGGGGAAACATGAGGAAATAGTGTCACTGAGATAGGACACCATGACCTTGTGGAGGCATGAGAGGAGACCTAGTTCTTGAGACAGCTACAGAAAAATAGCTGGGCCTTTGTCCATGTCCAAGTCCAACATTGCATTACAGAAGCCAATATCTTGTCAAGCAAGCCTCTGGAAAAACCCTGGTGCCCTCTCACTATGATTTGCCATTGAACACCCTGGAGGCTCCAGGACCATTGTCATTAGACCTCTTTTATGCTGGAGAAGACACAGTTGAAAGTAAATCTGATTCTGCAGTTGACAGTTTTCTCTGTTCATATTACCAAGTAAAAGTGGTAGTGTGACATGGAAAAAGGCCATTTTCTATAAAACATGGTGCCTAAGGCTACTTTCTTCAAGGGTCTGTCTACTCTGGCATCTCCATCCTCTATGTTGGCTGTTGTCAAAGGTATTTCCCAGACCAGCATCATCGGCATCATTAGGTCACTAGGAGAGCAAGTCTGTGGGTTATCATTTGGACCTCTGAGATAGGCCTAGTGACTTGTGTTTGAACAAGTCCTCCAGATCCTTCTCCTGCAAGCAATGGCTCTACTTTCCAATAAGAAGAAATCTGGGCCCCATCATCCTATAGAAAGAATACTAAGACACCAGTATGTATTTCTAGAGGCTGGTGAGCTCTGGCCTTCTTGCTGAATCATTCTATGACTAAAGGCAACACACAGAGAAGAAGCAGAAAGTAGGGAAAGAGAGGAAAAAAAGGATGGAAGAGAGAGATGGAGCTGGGAGTGGAAAGCCATGTGACCTTCTTGTGAAAAATCAAATCTCAAGTTAGTGGCATTGCTCCATTCATGAAAGTATGAATGAATGTATGGCCCTCATGTTCAAGTCACCTTTTGAAGGGTCTGCCTTTTACTGTTGCACTGAGTGTTACATTTTCAACAATGTTGACCATGGTATGTGTGTGTGGGGGGGGTGGGGATCATCCAAATCATAATGGTGTGTGTGGGGTGTGTGTGTGTGTGTGTGTGTGTGTGTGTGTGTGTGTATGTCATTTTGTGATATGCCTCTTTCCCATGGCATGAGTATCATGGCAGTGAGTGGGTAGTCAGAAAATAAGGGTTTAAAATAAGATTTAAAAAAAGAAAAAAAGGGGGGCTGGGGAGAAGGCTCAGTAGTTAAGAGCACTGACTGTCCTTCCAGAGGTCCTGAGTTCAATTCCCAATACCCCATAGTGGCTCACAACCATTTGTAATGGGATCCAATGCCTGCTTCTGGTGTGTCTGAATAGAACTGCTGTGTACTCGTATAAGTAAAATAAATAAATCTATTTTTCTTTTTCTTTCTTTTTTTTATTAAGTGTTTTACTTATTTACATCCCAGCCATTGCCCTGCTTCGAGTTCCTCTCCCACAGTTCCTCATCTCATTCCCCTTCCCCCTACCTCCAAGAGGGTGCTCCCCCTCCCCCACTGGGGATCCCTTCTCTCTGGGGCCTCAAGTCTCTCAAGGATTAGGTTCATCTCCTCCCAGAGAGGTCAGTCCTCTGCTATATATGTGCTGGAGCCTTGGACACACCAAGGCTCCCTCCGCTTCTTCAATCCTTCCCCTAATTTAACCCTAGGGGTCCCTGAATTCAGTTCAATGACTGACTGTTAGTATCTGCTTCTGTCTCAGTCAGCCGCTGGTAGGGTCTCTTAGAGGAGAGCCATGCCCGGCTCCTGTCAGTGAGTACATACCATACATGTCCTTTTGGGTCTGGGTTATCTCACTTAGGATGATATTTTCTACTGCCATTCATTTGCCTGCAAAATTCATGATGTTCTTATTTTTAATAGCTGAGATGCTCCACCATACTACAAGGACACCTGCACCACTGTGTTCATTTCAGCCTTATTTGTACTATCCAGAAGCTGGAAACAACCCAGATGTCCCTCAACTGAAGAATAGATACCAAAAAACAAAATATGTGGTTCCTTTACACAATGGAATAAATCTTAAAAGAAAAGAAAGCCCAATATTTTGCCCTTGTTGTTATTAAGGTGAGCCAGACAACCATATGAAACTGATAACCTTTTTTTTTCCCCATTGAGATTGCATCTCATGTAGGTCAAGCTACTGTCAAAACTCTCTATATAGCCAGGGAGGACCTTGAGCATTTGATCCTACAGCCTGCACGTCCCCACTGGTGGGATTACAGGCATTTGATACTACACACAGTTTACGTGGTCACCATGGGGATCAAATCCAGGGTTGTGTGCGAGCTAGACAAGCACACCACCACCAGAGCCGTATCCCCCAGTCTGCAACCAGATGTTCTTCTTTTTAAAGAAGCTGATTAGAGCGGTGGGGACAAGTGTGCACTTTGAAGTTAGATGGCTGAAGTCACGCCCTTTTCTATCACGTGTCATCCAAGTGCCTGGGCAAGTGGTTAGCCTCCCGTCCCCCATCCCCCCTTTCCCCCCGCCCCTGTTTCTTCCTTGGTGAAATAGAATAACCATGACAAGCTCTCTGGGCTGAGGCAGGGATGGAAGTGGACTGTGCACATGGAGCAAGATTATGAATGCCACTGCCTAGGCAGCTCTTGGGCTGCTCCTTGCTCCTGCTGAACTCAGTTCACTTGCAGTAAACAGTACCCGCATCTACAAGTTCCACCTCATGAATGCCAACCTCCTTGGATCTCTTTGGAATTGTTCTTTGGGGTCAGTTTAAGACAGTGACTGAGAAACAGGTCATCCCTAGGGCACAGATATAGGGTGAGGGTGGAGGGCATTTGTCATCACTGGTCTTAGAAGCTCTGTGGTGACTATAGTCTTTCTCATTCCTCATTCTGATAGCACTATCAGCAGAGGGGAGCTTCCAGATAGACCTATGAGGCTCTGTATAGCAAATCTACAAGCCTGGCAGTTGTTGAGGGCAGAAACTGCTGTTCGGGAGCCCTTGGTAGCTCACTGTTTTTCTTGCTTGCCTCAACCTGGCCAAAAGACAGAAAAGGCCTAGAGCATCCTATAATACCACTCAGATCACCAAGAGCGTAAATATCTCTGTAAACATGGGCACAGTGGAACAAACTGGCAACACACTAGAACAGCAATCTCCAGGACTCTTGGTTTTTCCTGTGTGTTTCAAAGCCATCCCCTGGTCTCTTCGAGGTGTTGCTGTCAGGGGAGATTCTGTATCCTCACACTCATTGAGATCCTGCAGCTTGCCCACTGGGAGGGTGAGAGCTTTGGTGTTCTAAGCCTTAGACCCATGAGAGAGTCTCACTCACTCATATATCCAGAGTGCTTCTATATCAAGGCTAGTAGCCACCTCACTACTCCCAGGATTAGAAAGAAACCCAACATCCTTCTATTAATTAGTATAGGGAAAAATACAATACAGCACTACAGAAATGGCTGGCAGTTCATGAAATAAAACATTATCCATCCATTTGAAAAAATGTGAATACGGGATGTTCCCTCTCATATATGAAAGGTACAAAAGTTGACCTAAAAGTAAAATACAGAATGAGGAAGAGTGTGGTTTGGCGTGTGGGGTTGATGGATTTGACTAGTGCTTGCCATCTCAGGTACATAAATACACACTGGCCTCCATTAATAGAATGAATACACATTAATATGGCTGTATGGTGCTTTTAATATGAAAATGCTTCTACAATGATATAAGAGCAAAACCCTAAACCTCCCAGAGCCATGACTTCTACCTATGACCCCTGAGCCACCAGCCTCAGCACCTTGATACTTTGAAGAAATGCTGCTTCTCAGGTCCTACCCAAGACTTTCCGAGTCACCAGTTCTGTGGATGAGCCTAGAGTAGTAGGAATATGTCTGTGTACAGTTAGAGCATTATAGAAAACATTATGCAGTCATTTAAAAGGGTTTTATCCATGAGCACAGACACAGCTTCCAAACTCCCTTTTTTTTAAAATTAAAAAAAAAATCCATGTGTGGATGATCCGGTGTGCGAGTATAGACTTATGCGTGGCACAGCACACATGTGAGGATCCGAAGATAGCCATCAATTCCCACCTTGTTGAAGCCGGTCCTCTTGCTGTCTGTCACTGCAAACACCAGGCCAACTGATCCACAACTACACAGGGTCACCTCCTCCTGTCACCATCCTCCATCTCACCCTAGAGTGGCTACAATTCCACACAGGTACCACATCCAGCTTTATATGGTTCTTGAGGATCCAAACTTAGGTTCTCAGGGTTGGGTAATGTGAGCACCATAGCCACTGTGCCAGCTCCTCGGCCTGCACCTTTACACTTGTCATCTTAAACCCGATTGCTAATGGGCCCTGGAGAGGGCGTGAGACCTGTAAACGGGAAGGATATCCCTCTGTGATCAGGTCACAGGGGGATTCTGCTGCTTCTTAGGCATATTCTAGTTCTTTTTAAATAGATCTATTTTGTTATTACACTGCAGCAAGTTGAAGCCTGGTTCTGTGTTTCTGCCACACACTGTGATGTCTCTCAGCTATTTGTACACCTCCAAAGGTCTTTAATCTCTTATTCCTACGGCCTCCCTATAGACCTGAGATGGACCGGTCTTTTCAGCCCCTCCACTTAGTTACTGACTTTGCTGGTCTCCTGTCTGCAAGGCCCTGCTTTATTCCTACATGGCATTTAAAAACGGCCCATAGCCAGTTCTTTGGAAAGCACAGTATTTCCTTGTGTATACAGTTAGAGGTTAGTGCATGTTCACACATTAGGAACAGTTTTAGCATCTGCTCTTATTTTCATGAACAATTTACATCTTGTTTGGGTAGATTTTTGTTTTCTTTACCACAACCACTTGGAGTATTTTTAACAAATTGACCCTTCTCCTTCCCAGGGTTCATTTACAAAGTAAGCAGACGGGGTGTGTTGGCCTTTATACAACGAGGTTAGGTGCTAAAATCAGCAAATCAGTTGACTATCACATGGAACCAAAATGACCCCATCTCTGTAACAACCGCCTAGATTGTTGGCTCTCCCACCCTGGAATGGATATTACCAGAGAGGCAGCTGATGTGGGCAGAGGACATGTTAGTCAGAAAGGTGCCTTCCTCATCTCAGGGATCTCTTGACTCGCTAAGATATTCATGGTGCAGGGGGCTCTCACTTGGAGTCCAAGTGAGGAAGGCATGGGCTAATAGAAAGTGGTAGGTGGATGCCAGAGGTCAACTGCATGCATCCTCCTCGGCCTCCTTCTACCTCATCTTTTTAGACAGGTCTCTCACTAAACCCAGGACTGACCAGTGAGACTGGCTGACTTTTTAGACGGGTCTCTCACTAAACCCAGGACTGACGAGTGAGACTGGCTGACCTGTAAGTTGAAGGCACCTTTCTTTTTCTGTTTCCCCAAGGATATGGCTATAGCCTGTCTCCTCACACCTGAACAAAGTGTACTTAAAGCAGGCACTTTTCTGATCCGTCTCCCCAACCTCTCTCCTCCCCTCTCATGGGCATTCAGATTATTCTGTTTCTTTTTGCTGTAGCTGAGGTGCATCACTGCCTTTGCCTGAGTCAGCTGTGCTTTTGGTAAAATCTCCCTGGGTCCTAGCCGTGTGTTCTATCATTCTGAGGACTTCTGTCTTTTATGCATCCCCATCCCAGCACCCGGCCATCCTAGCAGATGCTCTTCCCCTTGAGAAGGACACGGGCCTTTTGCTGCTGTTCAGGTTTGATTCAGCCTCAAATCCTAGCCCTTAGCTACCATATCCTGTCCCCAACAGACAGGAATCCTGATTCTGAGTTATTAGGACATATATGTCTCTGTTTATTTACATTTACACTTGAATACATCTTTATTTGACAAAATTTAGAGAGGACTGTTTTTTTGTTGTTGTTGTTGTTTTTGTTTAAAACACAAACAAACAAAAAACAAACCAGGATCTTATGTATTTGAGCCTCTCCATGAATCCATAGATGATATATAGATATAGAGATAGAAGTAGAGAGATAGATAGAGGAAGATATAGAGATGAGAGAGAGACAGACTGATATGATATGATATGATATGATATGATATGATATGATATGATATGATTGATATAGATTAGAGATATTGATAGAGGTAGAGATCTGTGTCTGGGAGCTCTTAATGGTTTTGATTTCCATGTCACATGGATTACAATTTGTATTAGCACACCCAGTTTTATACTGTAATGAATATAGACCCCAGGACTTCTTTCTGCATGCCAGGGAAGCATTCTACCAACTGAACTACATCTTCAGCCCAACTTGAAAATTCTCGAAGTCAGCATCCAAGTAGCTTTAATATCAAGCTTGACTTTGAATCCTAGGTCTGCTTTGCCAACCAACATTCAGCAATTGATGAGTCAGCCCCGACATACTGCTTCCTTCCATATCTGCAAAACAGAGACTTCTTAGAGCTGTAATGAACTCTCAGTGAGATGGTGCAGAGCGGCTGGTGGGATACCTGACAAAGAGAGACAGGGCATGCCCTTCCTCTGCCCTGTACCTGCCTCCTTACTCTCCTTTGTTGTGAATGGATCAGAGCATCTCTGTAAGCTTGCTTATGGAATGAGTGAAAGGATGAACATAACTAAGGAAGCCCACAGAGACCCTTCTGAACTTCCCATGAACACCGAGGAGTTTGCACTAACTCCCACGAATCCATTACACAGCCTAAACTAACAAGTTCAGTCCCTCTTGCAGCAGGTCTGGGATGTTCACCTGTAAATGCTTTCCATCTCCAGAAAGATTCCAGGGACCCTCCAGGTTAGAGCTCATCACACGCTGAATTTTCACCCATAAAAATCGAATTAGAGCACTGATCTGTGATTTTTATTTTTCTATATTTTGCCTCACCACAAGAAAACCTGAGGAGGTTGGGGGCCTTTAGGGAGAAATTTTATACATAGGGAATGTTTAGGGTAATTTGAAAAACCAAAGCAGGAGTTTGTAAATTAGTATATTTCGGTCACACCAGTTCTGATCATTTGGGGGCTCTAGATGTCGCCTGAGGAGGGCACAGGGCAAACCCAGCTGCTTTTTGGGTTTGTCAAGCATCTCAAGTTATTCCTCAGGAGTTGGGGTTTGGCAAAGCCCGAAACCCACGTTGCCAAGTCCTTCTTTCCCCCTTAATTTTTAAGCCCATGTGTATTTTAAGGAAATTTAACCCGTATGTTTCTGTTTCCTTTACACTTAACTCATAAAAATGGTTTCTCGGAGCAATTTGATGTCCCCCAAATCTTTGGAGCCTTTATAAATGATATTTTTTAACCTTTCTCCCTTCCCTGAGACACAGGAAATTGCATTTAAAAAAAAAAGAAAGAAAATGAATCAAACTGAAAGTCTTAAGGTCAGAATGAATGGGTCAGACACAAAAGTTCAAGGAGCAGAGCCTTTGAGGGAATGACGTGTTTCGCAGCCGCACAGAAGACAGAGTCCTCACTCACCCTGGCAAATCCCCAGGAGCAGCAACGTGCTGAAATAGACTCCCCAGATAGTAACGGATCCTCATTGGACCAGCTCTTCTCTCGTCTATACCTCCATATTGAGAAGCTGACTCCGTGTGCCTTACAATTTAGAATTCCAAGCCCAGCTTCAGAAATCCATGCCCACAAGTGCTATAACATAATTGTGACCACTGATTTTGAAATACAGTCACCGTTTCCTTTTGTAAAATGCTCGTGTGTGTCCATGTGTGTGGCAGTGCGCGTGCGTGTGCATGTGCCGATGGTATTCCTCAGAAAGAATTCACCTTGCCTTTTGAGACAAGGTCTCTGATTGTCCTGGCCAGCAAGCCTCAAGGATCCTCCTTATCCCCGTGTCACCAGTGTGGGGTTAGAAACACGTGCAACAGCACCTGGAAACTGACCTCCAGTTCTAATGCTTAGACAGCAAGCACCTCACCAACTGAGCTATCTCACTGCACTAGCCCCTGAATTACTGTTTTCTTAGCTAGCTTTCTGTATCCTCCCTGAAGAGAGAGAGAGAGAGAGAGAGAGAGAGAGAGAGAGAGAGAGAGAGAGAGAGCAAAAGAGCTGGCATGCTTGTCTTGAAAGCCATAGGCAATGACTCCATAGAACTCTGTAAGGATACTGTTCCTCTGATAGTGGTTCCCATAATACCCTGCATGTCCACAGTACGAGGAAAACCATCCCAAGGGGATGATGCTGCCTCTCAGACATACAAGAGGATGTCTGGAGTTGTTTGACCCATATCAGATCCATGCTGTTAGCCATACCACCTTGTCTGCATCCTCTGGGGCTCCACTCTGGTCTATTCCCTTTCTGGCATCCTGCTCAGACTGGGCATTAATGGCCATCCACTCTCATAGTGATGACATAAATAGTATGGGACCAATTGATCATAATGACTAAATTTAATCTGAAATGTTCTAAAGCTCTTTAGCTGGCTCATTCTAACCTATTTTAACTACATGGCACCCGCAGACTGTAACAGAATAGCTTTGAGCTCAGGCTTTCTCAGCCATGGAAACCAACAATCCATCTCGATAGTCATCTCTCCAAGTTGTAAATCAGTGATCTAAGCAAAGAACACCCTTGAGCCTCTGTCCTAATTTTTTTCAAGCTGGGATTCTTGAGCGATGAGGATGCTGGGTTCTTCAGGGCTTCTCTCTACCACCGAGGGTGGCTCCTGGCAGAAATAGGACAGCAAAACTCAACCCCAAATGGCTGGATGTAGAGTAATCATTGAATTAGTAAACTCTCTACAGTGAAGCTGTCTTCAGAACATGAACACCAAACCAAGGTCCCAGAGCTGCAAAAATTTTGGATGACTGACAGAAAGGAGCCAACCTGGAAAATTCAAGAGTCCATAGGGATAGCAAATTTCATGAATAAATCACAGGTGGGCTGGTGGCTGGGTTCATGTTGTAGCACTAGCCTAGTATGTGTGCATCCTCAGAACCACCATAAAAGAAATCCTCAAAACAGACAAATGGAATAGCTTACATCTACCATGCTCCAGCTCCAGGGCTCTCAGCACTGCCACGTGTAAATTCACTATGCAAAGCCAGGCCCTGGATCATATATTACCTAAACCAACTCAAGTGTGTCAAACACGAGGAAGCCGGGGCTTCTAACATTGTTTACTGAACCAATCCATTTGCTTAGTTGAGAGAAGTTCTAGAATTCAAGTGCAGTTGAACTCCAAAGTCTTCCTCTAGAAATTCTCTGTTCATTGTAATAATTACCGACACTGATAAGAACCTGTTCAAACAGGCAGATATACAATTTCAGTCCCACAAACTCACTCTCTCCCAAGGCAACCACATTATTATTGCAGAGACCGTATTCCTATTTATTTTGTCTATATTATCAAACTCGAAACATCTAGACTCATTGGAAATACACATGAGAACTGGTTTTAAACCTGGCTTTTAAAAACTTGCCTGGAGTATCCTTCCATGTCAGTCATGTCTACCTACCAACACCCCCCTCCTGTCTTCTGCATCCAGGATTCTCCAGGTAGCCCCCCACCTGGTCTCAGATTCCAGACCTTCCTGCTACACAGAGACCCAAGGACGGAGATTTCTGGTGTGAACTACTAAACCAGGCATAGACCAGCCCCTTTTGTTTTCTCCCTAAAAACATATTAACATATGTTCGTTTTACAAAATAATGTCTTATTGTGACATTTTCATGCAGATATATAATTTACTTTGGTCAAACCTCTTTCCCCTCCTGCTGATTCATTTATTTTTCTCAGTCCCATCTCTGATTTCAAGCCATCCGTGTGTAGATTAGATAGGAAGATAGGTAGGTAGATAACACACATGAAAGAAAATATATTGGATTTATCTTTCTGGCTTATTTCACCACATAATGGCCTCCAGCTCTTTCAGCCCCATCCTATTCTACTTTAAATGTTGCTGTTTACTTAAATTTGTTAAGTAGCCAAATTGATTCCAACTTTTGATAAGTGGGGACCCAGTTACAGTAAAGTGTGCCTTGCTTATCCCTGAGTTACTGCACTCTTACTAACAAGCAATAGATTTATTAGGTTTTACTAACAAATAGCTAGTCATATGCAATCCTTGCTGTGACACTGCACCCCCCCCCCTCGGGTCCCACAGCCCCTTTCTCCTTGGCCTCTTACAAGGGATGTTGAATTTTAGGTAAATAGTAGCCAAATTGTCAGGCAAGAAATGTTATCTTCCCTCTTGGGCTTTGTAGACAGAGAATCTCTGAGAGCCAGTGATCCCATTAGTCTTGGAGCACAATCCTTACAGTCCAACTCAGATGCAAGTTTATTGGCCGAGTTTTAAAAGTGATTCTGTATGCAGTGTCGCACTCAACAAACACATGCTCTCTTTCTCTTCTTCCAACCCTCCTTCCCTACCACTCCCTCATCCATCCATCCATGCAACCCCTCCCTTCTTCCCTCCCCAACTCTCTCTCTCTCTCTCTCTCTGTGTGTGTGTGTGTGTGTGTGTGTGTGTGTGTGTAAAGCACTGAACTAAGCCCTGTTAGACATTAGTGAACTGGTAGATTTCCTCCCAGTCGACAGCATAAATGGCTTACACAAAATCTGCCCACCACTCAGCATAGGATGGTACCTCTCTTAACTGGCATAGTCTTCGTGTCCTCAGAGTACTATGTGATATACAACCTCTCCAGTAACGTACCTCCCTCTTCGTGTCATTTGCTTACTTACTGGGTTGTTTGTTTGTTTGTTTGTTTTCTATTGGGTTTTAAGAGTTCTTTAAACATTCTACACACTTGTTTTCAATCAGACACATGGTTTGAAAAATCTCTCCTTACTCCGCAGCTTGGCATCTTCTCGCTCTTTCTGAGAGAGTCTGTCAACAAAACAGAAGGCCACCTTTCCAAAGAAGTGTATCAACATGTTTCTTTATAGATGTGATGTGACATTAAGCCCCGGGAGCTCTGTCTACTGTGACATCCCAGAGATTTGATCCTATGTTGTTGTCTGGATGTGTTAAGAGTTTGACATTTACGTTCATAATTCATCTTGACCAAATGGTTTTGTAAGATCTGAAGCTGGAGGCTTTGGTTTTTGACGGGCGATTCTTGTTTGTTTCCACCTTGTGCTGTGTGTACCTCTGTGTGTGTGTGTGTGAGAGAGAGAGAGAGAGAGAGAGAGAGAGAGAGAGAGAAAGGTCAATGTTAGGTATCTATCATTACCTACCTTATTCTCTGAGACAAGGTCTTTCATTGAGCCTGGAGCTCATTGGCTTGGCTATACTTGCCAGCCATTCCAGCCCCTAGCAATCTACCTGTCTCTGCTTCCCCAGTGCTGGGATAATAATTCAATTATAAACTAGCACTGTCATGCTCAGCTTTTGTTTTGTTTTTGGTTTTTTGTTTGTTTGTTTGTTTGTTTGTTTGTTCATTTGTTTTTTTGAGACTGGATCTCTCTGTGTAGTCCTGGCTATCCTGGACTCACAATATAGACCAGGCTGGTTTCCAATTCATAGAGATCCTCCTGCCTCTGCCTTCCAAGTGCTGAGATTAAAGTCATGCACCACCATGCCTGCCCATATCCAGCTTTTTGTGTGGGTCCTTAGGGCTCAACTCGGGGTGTCATGCTTGTGGAGCAGGCATTTACCCATCTGAGCTCTCTGCCCACTCTGATGTTTTCCTCCTGGATGTCTTCCCATATCACACCACGTGAAGTTCTCTCTTTCCTCCAGTATATACCCTTCCCATCTGTGCCATGATTCAAGCACATTTGTGTGGGTTAATTTCTGGATTCTCTTAACTGCTCTGTCAGTCTCTGTGTCTATCTCTTGTCAATCCCACAATCTTAATTAGTTAGATGGGCAGCACCATGCCCTGGGTATGGGTACTGGACCATGTATGGGTAGAGAAATCAAACAGAATGTCAAACACTCATGCATTAACTCTCTCTTGACTCTTGGCTCTGAACATGGCTGCCTGCTCAAGACCCTGCCTTGACTTCCCCACAATGATACACTGTAACCTGGGATTGCAATCCTAATAAACTTTTTTTTTCTCTCGGATATTGCTTTTTGTTGGAGTATTTTATCACAGCAACAGAAGCGGGACTAAGACCCACGCTGAGTCTTGACCTTGAGTAGACCTTGACCTTGAGTCTTGACCTTGAGTAGCCCCTCCCTTCATTTCCCTTTCTTGGAGTTACCTAGCTATTCCATCTTGTCTTTCTTTTTTGCATCTTAGAAAAACTTTTTCTACATAAAAACAACCACAAAAATCCTACTAGGATTTTGATGGGAATTACTGTAAATCTATATGCCAACTTGGGGAGAATTGAATTTTATTGTGCTGCCTTGTTTGGGTTCCCTGACTTAGCACGGCAGCACTCTGATGAGGACTGTGAGGACAGATTCCTGGTCACAGCGGGAATGCCTTCAGTCTCCTGACACTTGCTATTCTGTTAGCCGTGAGTTTGAATCTGTACATTTTATCAGTCTGGAGACCTTCCCTTTGCTAGTCGTCTGAGAACAATTCTTATGAGTGTTGAATTCTATCTGTTTCTAGGAATCATGCACGGTCATGTGAAGTTGCTTCTGTTCAGATAATACTCATTTTTAGCAGCAAGCGGTGCGTAATTTTTTCTATATGTTAGTGCATTCTCTTTCTGTCTCTCTCTCTTCTCAACTCAATGTCCACTGAGTCCATTTAATGTTAATTTACATGGCATGGGTATGAGACCATCTACTGGAGCACAAGTAGCTGCCCTTGCTCAGAATCTCTCAAAAAAGTGGCTCTCCCTCTCCCAGTTGCCATTAGCTGTCAGTGGCTTCTCAGTAGAGGTGAGTCCCTCCCCCGTACAAGCTGGCTTGACTTTGTCTGAGTCTTGTGTGTGCAGCCTCAGCATTGCTACTATTTAGTCAGATGACTTTTGCATCTACACTTATGAGGGATATTGGTTTACAGTGCTTGTTCTCTCTCTCTCTCTCTCTCTCTCTCTCTCTCTCTCTCTCTCTCTCTCTCCTCTCCTTCTCTCTCTCTCTCTCTCTCTCTCTCTCTCTCTCTCTCTCTCTCTCTCTCTCTCTCTCCCCTCTCCTTCCCTCCCTCCCTCCCTCTTGCTCTCTCAATATTTTGTCTCGCTTCATTCTCAAGGGTTCACAAAATGAATTAGGATGTGTCTCATCCTCTTCTGTGTTTGAAGAGCCCAAGTAAGGCTGGTGATTGGTATGAATTCTTCTTCAAAGAATGGATGGGATTCTCTTAATGACACGAATCAGGGCCTGAAGAGGTGTGTGTTTCAAATTCGTGAATTCAATTTTCTTAAGAGCTAAAAGGCAAGTTATAGGATCTGTTTTCCAACTGGAAGCTGGGCTTGGTCGCACTTTTCAAGCAAGTAGATTATGTCATCAAAAGTTCAAACTCAGGCTTATGAAATTGTTCCCCTCTCTTCTGGTCCCATCTGTAGTGTCTGGAGGATGGGCAGTGGCCTCCCTTTCTCTCTCCCCTTCTTCCTCCTCCTCTTCTCCTCTTTCTCTTCCTCCCCCTCCTCCCCTCTTCCTCCTTCACTTAATTCCTCACACTGAGAAATTGATCTTTCTCTTTTTTGCTTTACTCTTATTATATATCTAACACCTTTAGCTTCTTTTGAAGAACCATCATTTCAATGATTTTTCTCTATTGTTTTACTATTTTCAATTTCCTTGATTTTCTGCTCTATCTTTGCTTCTTTCCTTCTTATTTTGGTTGTTCGTAAATTTGGAAATTTTAAAACTCTTTTTAGCTTGACTGAGATACTCCAGAGAAATAAAATCTTTATATTTAATGTTATTCATGGATACACGGTATTGTGTGTGTGCATGTGCGGTATGCAGATGTCCCTGTTTCTGTAAGCATACATAGAAGCCAGAAGTCAGTGCTGAGTATCTTCTTCTATTGCACTCTGCCTTTCTTTCCTCTTTAATTGTCTATTTGGAAACAAGGTCCCATTGTGTAGGACCTTGTAGCTGGTCTGCTAAGTAAATCAGGCTGGTCTTAAACTCACAGACCTCTGGCTGCCTCTGCCTCTGCATCTGTGTCTGGAATGCTGGAATTAAAGGCAAGCACTAACAAGCCTGGCTTCACTTTGTATCTCTAAAGAAGGTCTCTCACTAAAGCTAACGCTCATCTAGTGGCTAAAATAGCTGGCCAGGGTGAAGCCCCGGGACCCCCCTGTCTCTGTCCTCTCAGCCCTGGGGCTACAGGTGCATGCTGACATGGAGAGCTTTTTACATGGCCTCTGGAACTTAACTCAGGTCTGCATGCTTGTGTGGCAAGTGCTTCACCCACTGAGCCATCTCCCTAACCCTGCTCAGGTGTGCATAGCCAACACTACTTTCAATCTAATATACCCATCTCCTTACATAGTTGCCTTTTCTGTTATCTGTTGAGCATATTCAAGATCTCCTTTCTTAGCAAACCAAGTAAACAATACAGTGTTCCTGATGGCCAACTCACTGCTGCACAGGCAATCAGTCACCCGTCATGACTGAAACTTGCTACCCTTTGACCAACAGCTCCCCATTTTCCTCCACTTCCCAGTCCCTTGTAACCAGTCTCAAACTTACAGAGATCTTCTTGCCTCTCTGCTACCATGAGTCAGATGTTTTTAGATTTCCCTTTAAAATCAGACAGATTTTCCTTTCTGTACCTGATTCACTTCACTTGGCATTACATCCTGGGAGTTTATCTATGTTGTCACAAATAATAGGATTTCTTCCTTCTTTACTACTAAATAATAACCATTTGTCTGCCAACAGACATATTGTGTAAAGAATTACTGCAATAAGCACAATGTAGACAACTCTTTAACATGTCAATTGTACCACCTTTGAATATATAGCAAATATTACATAATAGTTCTAATTTTAACTTTTTGAGGAGCCTCATTACTCAATAACTTATGTTCCCACGAATCCTGGATAGGGTTCCCTTGCTGCATATACTCTCCAACCTTATTCTCTTTTGTCTTTTTTACAATTTCAGTGGGATATAGTACATTTTTAATGTTCATTTTATATGGGTGCTTTGCCTGCATGGATGTCTTTGTACCACTGATATGCCTGATGCCTTCATAGGCCAGAAGGATATTTTCAGATTCTCAGGAACTGGAGTTACAGACAGTTATGAGCTGCCATGTGGGTGCTGGGAACCCAGATCCTATGGAAGAGAAGCTAGTGCTCTTAACTGCTGAGCCATCCCTCCCCCAATATAGTGTTTTTTAAAGATATTTCATTAATACTGTGTGTGAGTGTGATGGTTTATATATGCTTAGGCCATGGAGTGGCACTATTAGGAAGTGTGGCCTTGTTGGAGTAGGTGTGTCACTGTGGGTGTGGGCTTAAGACCCTCATCCTATCTACCTGGAAGCCAGTCTTCCACTAGCAGCCTTCAGATGAAAATGTAGAACTCTTGACTCTGCCTGCACCATGCCTGCCTAGATGCTGCCATGCTCCCACCTTAATGATAATGGACTGAACCTCTGTACCTGTAAGCCAGCCCCAATTAAATGTTGTCCTTTATAAGACTTGACTTGGTCATGGTATCTGTTGACAGTGGTAAAACCCTAACTAAGATAGTTATGGCACACAGGTGGAGGTCAGAGGACAATGTGTAGGAAACAGTTCTCTCCTTCCACTGTTGGCAGGCTTGCAATGGCAAAGCTCTTTTTCCCACTGGACACCTCTCTGGGAATGCTGCAGCCCCATGCAGAAGCTTCAGTTAGCGTTTCCCAATGATTGGCAGTAATGAACTTTTTTTTATCCCTTTCCTTTCCTTTCCTTTCCTTTCCTTTCCTTTCCTTTCCTTTCCTTTCCTTTCCTTTCCTTTCCTTTCCTTTCCTTTCCTTTCCTCTCCTCTCCTCTCCTCTCCTCTCCTCTCCTCTCCTCTCCTCTCCTCTCCTCTCCTCTCCTCTCCTCTCCTCTCCCTCTCCCTCTCCTCCCCTCCCCTCCCCTCCCCTTCCCTTTCCTTTTCTTTCCTTTTCCTTCCTTCCTTCTCCTCCTCTTCTTCTGTAAACCTGTTGGCAATTTGTAGGTCTTCTTATAAGAAATGCTTCTAATTTTAAAAATTGGCATTCTTGCTTTTGCACGGATATGAACCCATTATCTGGAGTAGCATTCGAAGTGATTTTCTCCCACTTTGTAGATTGTCTCCCCTCTCTGTCAATCACTTTAGCCACTGTGCAAAAGGAGTTTTAGCTTACTGTAAAACCATACTGTTGTTGTTGCCTTGCCTTGGGAGATCGGGTTTTAAAGCTCAACGTTAAGTTAATTTCCAGCAGGTTCTCTCTGTGTTTTATGGCCGTCATTTTACAGGGTACCATCTTGTATTTAAAAATCTATTTTAAGATGATAACTTGGACATTGGTCACAAATTTGTTTTCATTCTCCTGCATGTAGATGTATGGGTTTCACAACAAAAGTGATGAAGAGACACCCCCAGCTTATGCTGTTGGCTCCATTGCTGGAGATCGAGTGGCAGTGAATATGTGGGTTTATTTCTGAGTTCGGTATTCAATTCCATTAACGGATATAGCTGTGTTTTTGTTTCAGTACCATGTTATTTTTCATCACTGCAGATCTGACATATGTTCTGACATCAGATGGTGTGGTGTGACCAGCTTTGAGCTTCCCTCACAAGATTGATGTAGCCATTGTGCTTTTCTGTGACTCCATTTGAATTTGGGTGTTGTTCGTCTTATCTACAAAAAAAAATGCCACTGTTATTTTGACAATGACAGAAACTAGAGACTCCTTTGGCTAGCACATGTATATCAACAATGTTAAGACTTGGGCCGAGAAGATGGCCCTGTTCGTAAAGGCTCTGACAGGCTGAGGGCATGGGTTCAGTTTCCAGAACCCACATGAAAGTACAAAGTGTGGTGGTGGGTGCTTGCAATCCCAGAGACATAGGAGAAACCCTGCAGCTTGCTGGACAGTCAGCCCAATCTACCTAGCTAGTCCAAAGCCAGAGAGAGGCCCTGTCTCAAAACAATTGTGGACCTACTGAGGAATAACACCCAAAGTTGTGCTCTGGTCTCCTGAGCTGCATGCACACCTGTAGCAGCACACCCCACACATGAGCACCCACACCCATGTGAGCACTCTCGCATGCACACCAAAGTATTAAGCCCTCAAATTCATGAATGGAGTACCTCTTTCTGCATACTTGTGTTATTCCTTTTTTGTCCAAATTTGTTCCTTATAATTTTAACTTTTGCTGTTGCTAGTAAGTGAGGATAGAGGCAAGGAACCTAGAAAGGGGCCCATGAGACAGGAAAGAAAGAGGTTTAATGGAAGGAGCAGTGGGGCAATAAAACGCATCTGATATGAATGTAGAAGGGGTAGAAGAGGGTACTGGGGGGAGGGGTAAGTGGAGGGCAAGAAGATTGGGAGGAGGAGCAGAGAGAGGGAGTCAGCCAAAATTTTGTATGAAATGACACAAAAAATATTTTTTAATTAAGAAGGAAAAGAATTACTTTCGCTTTTTTACTTCTGTCTTTATAAGTATAAATTAAATCTAAAGTTCACTGTATTTAAAAGAGAAACATTATATAAGCTTTGAGATGAATCAGTTATTAAGGGGAAAAACCATTTTAAAATTATTTTCTTCATAATTAAAGATACAATGATATAATATGGCAGCTTTTTTGAAAATCATTTTGTGTGTGTGTGGTTGTGTGTCTATGTGTCCACCCATGCCTGTCTCTGTGTGTAATGTGTGATATCTGTGTTTGTGCGTGTGCGATACGCATACATGCCTTCAGATGTGTGATGTGCATGATTGATTATTCATACATGTTTGTGTGTGTGATGTGTGTGGATGTTCATGTATGTGAGTACTGGTGCATCAGTGCCTTAGTATGTGTGTAGAGGTCCAAGAATAACCTGGAGTCTTGGTCCTTACCTCTTACCTTCTTTGAGAGAGGGTCTCTTGTTTGCTGCTACATACAGGGTGCTAGCTGGCCTCCAGGGTCTTCTGTCTCCACCTCCTACCTCTGCAGGAAGGCTGGGGTTTTAAATGTGCTACTGTTCCTGGCTTTACAAAGAGGAATTCTGGTGTCCACATTCAGGTCTTCACAGGTGTACAAACATTTTACCCACTGAGCCATCTCTTCAGCCCTATGGCAGGCATTTTTAGGGATAAGCTATGTAGCTGTATTCAGCTTAAACCTTTCCAGGTTGTAAAGAATGTCAGAGAATACAGGAAGGACATTGTACACATTCATATTGAAGACTAAGTTCAGATCCCATAAGACAGACTCACATAGAATGAAATCTTTTGGGAAAAAAATTGCTCTGTGAAAATCATCAGTGTAGATAATTAAAACTTTTGTTGCTAAGTTATTATGGCTTATGAAACTTTCTCAACAGCTCCAGTTGTACTGTATCAGAAAAAAAAAAAAAAACCCTGCCAATTAAAAATTACCCAGAATTAATCACAATATCACATCTCTCAAGAGCAACTGAAAAACTTATGTCGTTTTTAATTATATAAATTAAAAATAAAGTTGATAAAGTTATGTTTTGAGAACATAAAACATGAATTTTCTAAAAAAATTGAGCAAGAAAAATTTTATGATAAATCAGGATCACATTAGAAAAATCTTAATATTTATGACATTAGACTTTTCGCTCAGGCACTCAAGAGGCTGAAGGGGAACTTGGGAGTGCTGGGCCAGTCTGGGCCACATAGTGAGCCTGAAGCCAGCCTGTGAGATCCTGTCCAAATAAAATTAATACTAAAATATATTTCTCATAATTTCCCATAGTTACTCTCTTGTAGCAACAATGCCCCATCACATTGTAGGACCTAAACCATAATTTAAAAGATTTTATAGTTTAGGGATTTTTCCTACTTTTTGAGTAGGCTCTACAGCTCCATATTTTTGTTTAACAATGAGTCCCAAGAAGTACGTGGATAACTAGTCCCATAGCTTCTAGCGAAGTCCAAAGGCGAATCCTCATTGGCAGGAGACACGTGACCGCGCCTGAGCCGCCTACTACAGTGACTGATGTTTTCCCTGGCCACAGGTCAAATCCATTCAAGTCCTGTGCAGGTCGTCCTATCTCACCACCCCTGGAACGTTCTGAAAGGCAGCAGCACAGGATGAAATGGATCGTGAATCTAGCTGCTCTGTGCCCTCAGTTTTCTCTGACCGTGAGTTAGCAGGAGGCTCACTCGATAGAGTGCTAGAAAGCTGCTTGGTAGATTTCAAGACAGTTTTGCTTTTACCAGCAACATTCTTCAGCCCCTAGTCGGCCATAGCTCACTGTTTGAGTGGAGGTGGGGTGTGTGTGTGTGTGTGTGTGTGTGTGTGTGTGTGTGTGTGTGTGTGTGTGTGATGAGGGTGTGTGTGGGGGATATGTGGGTGTGTATGCTTGCATAGTGTGCACGTGCATGAGTGTGTGATGTGTGTGCATGTGTAAAACCAATACCTAATTCAAGATGTAGAATTTTCAGTGGTTGCAGAGGTGGCTCAGTGGAGAAAATGCTTGTCATGCAAATCTGAGGTTGCCTTCAGATCCTTAGCACATTAGTAAGAAGTTGGGTGTGGCAACACCCACCTGTGACCCCAGCACTGACAAAGGGATTCCTGGGGATCTCTGAGCAGCCTGTCTAGCCAAACAGTGAGCTCCAGTTTCTGTTTTCGAGAGCCTGTCTCAAAAATATAAGGTGAAAAGTGATAGAGGAAGACCCCCAACATTGACCTCTGGCCTCCACACACTAACACTTTGGATGCATACCTATTTACCCACATACACACACATACACATGCATATGCATAACTACTCACATACACATGTGTGCACATATACAGACATGCATGCACACACATACACATGACATGCATGCACACCTATATACATGCAAACATACATGCACATGCACACCTATTCACACACACAGGCACTCATGCATACACATGCACACCTATTCACACACATACACACACACATGCACGCACACACGCATGCTTGCACAAATGTATAGAACGTTTCTAGCGTCCATGAAAGTCTTCTGCTGTCTGATCAAGTCCTTGTCACTGCAGTGAAGGAGCAATTGGAATGGATGGTTCTCTTCATGTCAGGTAGAACAAGCACTGAGGACTGAGGGCTGAGGACTAGGAGAGTCTGCGGCTGGGATGTCAGTGCAGGTGGAAGCATCTCTACCATCATCTCCATCCTCTCTCAGTGAAATCTTGGCTTTCCTCTCCAGATGGTGAATGCAGTGAAGATCACAAACCTCTGACTCTATCCACTGCTTTGCTCTCTGGGGAGAAACATCCTACAGGGATAACAGAAAGGCCAAAATGGAACAAGACAGAGCCCTAAAGCATTGCAATCGCAATCGCATGCTTACAACTTCTCTAACTTTGCTTTTTCTCTTTGCTTTTATTTCTCCTCCTCAAGCTCACCACACACCTCTTTGCCTCTGTGTGCTTTAAGCCAGATATCCTTGACATCTGAACAGCTTAGAAAAAAAAAAGAGAAGTTCTTCCTTTCGGGTTAGAGTGATCCTAATGTGGGGCGAGGCATTCGCAGTGGAGTACTGAACATACAGGGTGGACTGCCTTTATAATCATTGGGTTCCACCGAAAGCCAAGGACTCCACTCCACTCCTGAGTTTGAATGTGCACATACAAGCATCTTCCTAGCTCTTCCTCTTAGCACACCGAATCCCTGCTGTGAGAAAGGTTGCATAGGTCCCACCTCCAGTGTCAAGTGAAGTAAGGGTCAATCAGCTTAGGAGGTGTAGTTTGCCAAACAAATGGAACGTTCCTTGTGAGGGTTAGAAGGTAAGTGATTTGGCAGGAAATGGGTCACAGGCCAGCTAAGGAGCACTCAGGCTCTGTAGTGAGTGAGGAAGAGGGCCTGGGGAAAGGTCAGAAGGATTTTTTGAAATGTATGTATGTATGTATGTATGTATGTATGTATGCATGCATGTATGTATGTATGTATCAGTCCGCCTAAGGCTGAAGTAGTCTTTCTATGATTCACTCTTAGGACCCTAGAATGAATTCAACATAAGCCTGGACCCAAACACCAAACAGAGCTATTTCTGGGTGATTGGCACCTGGGGTTAGGATGGTAGAAGTAAGTCATCAGATGTTTTCTCTGTGAACTGATTAGCCATCAAAACTCCCCCACATCCCTGTGAAATCACCACCACAGTTCCAAGGGGCTCACCTAGCACCGCCAAAGGCTGGGCTGCTCCTGTGTTCTTAGTGCCATCAACAGGGACATCTTGTTAGCTTATCAAAGACAACACAAAGAGAGAGGACAGGGTGCCCACTATCCTCAGTTTATTTATTCTCAAGCCAACATTCATGATCCTGATATGGAAGTTACTTCAAGCATATTTAAGTACCCGGCTGGGGCAGAAGTGGTCACACATATTGACGCTGAAGCATCAGAACATCAGTACAAATCAGGAATAACTTGGGAGAAATAAAATCATCGGGACAGAGATGCCTTTCTGATGGACATGCCCCATCAGCCTCCTGGCTTCATGGCCTTGTGAGCACTGCTCGTGGACCTTCAGAGAGCATCCCTCGATTCCCCACCCCCCAATAGAAAAGAAGGCTGAACACGTGAAAGAAGTAACAAGAGAATCTTTCAGAAGACTTAGGTCGCTGTCCAGAGATACTACAACTCAACCTGTTAGAGTCTCATGCAGATGAACAGCTCTGCTGCCTCCTTTGTGTTTCTAGGAGGAGTGACACCCAGCAAGCTGTTCCAGTTCCCTTGCTTGTTTTGCATCTAGGAAAAGCTGGGAAGCCTGTTGAGAAGTAGAGTACCTGGAAGATTAAAGCCTGAACTACCAAACTGCCATTCTGCATCATGGTCCTTTTTTCTTTTCTTTCCTTTTTCCTTCCTTCCTTCCTTCTTTCCTTCTTTCTTCTTTTCTTCTCCTCTCTCTCTCTCTCTCTCTCTCTCCCTCTCTCTCTCTCTCTCTCTCCCTCCTTCCCTCTCTCCCTCCCTCTCTCCCTCCCTCCCTCCCCCCTCCCTCCCTCCCTTCCTTCCATCCTCCTCCTTCCTTCCATCCTCCTCCTTCCCTCCCTCCCTCCCTCCCTTCCTCCCTCCCTCCCTCCCTTCCATTCATCCTTTTGTTTTGTCTGGCTTTCTTTCTTAAGATAACAGACTAGTAGCAGGAGGGGAGAGGTTCCAGCAGGAACCAGAGACTATCAACAGGGAATGTTCTTGCCTCGTGGTTTCCAGCTACAGTTGTTATCCCAGGGACCTGGCCACCTCATGTTTCGCACCACGGCTGTGCATGAAGCTGGCATGTGTCTGAATATCCAGCCCATTCAACACCCATTAGACAATCTACAACTGGGCTGTTGCTGCTGACAGCATCACTGAGCCCAGGACGTTCAGCTGGGTAAATCGTTTACTAGCATGCTGGTCTATCCTGATATGCCTAATAGGTTGGGTGCAATTTTGTGAGCTTTTAAAGAAAGCTGTCTCCTTTTGTGCTTAGCTTTGCCCTAATATGGCAAACAATGACCACAGACATTGAGGAAACAGCATTGTCATGTTCGGCATTGTCGTGTTCGGCTTTTTGTTTGGATCGTGTCTGTAAACCACAAAAAGCAGGAATTGGAATGATAGATACCACAGGGGTCACTGCATGTCCTTGGAACAACCTTTGTGCCAGCCTCAGCCTTTACCCCTCATATGACTGGGACATTGTATAAAAGACACAAAATTAGTTAATTATTGGTTCTAGTGGGTGGGGGTAAGGTGGCTTTGGACAAGAGAGGGCCATGGTCACAAATGCTGCTTGAAATGGACTGTCACAGGAAAATAATCAGAACTGTGGCCCATGTGTCAAGTCCAACAGCCAAGCTGTATTTTTTTCTTAAAAAAAAAATAGATGAGAAAGTAGAATATTTGCCTCAGGTTTATTGAATTCCATTCATATATATATAATCATCTACCATGCACAAGATTGAGGGGGATGTCAAAAGTTGACAAGGGTTGAGCCCCGGCCAGGGAGGTTCCAATCCAGCATGGAAGGTAGACAACCCTTAAGTATTTTTTATAAAAGCAGCTACAAGCTGAAAATGCTAACCGAGTCACAGACACCTCAGCTAGAGAGGGAAAGTCACTTGATCCATAAAAGAGATATGAATTACTGTCCTTTGTGTAGGCAGAACACCTTCCAGATAACACCAGCTCATCAGAGTTCGTCTAAGTGAGTATGGTCTCCTGAGACTCTAACTTGAGTCAAGGCCTTGCTTCCATGACAGTAGACTCCACTAGCCACTAAATGTTTCTTGGTCATTGTAGGACATGATCAGTTCTAAGCATCCCAACTGAAAGTGGAGAAGCCAAGGCAGAGATGTGCTAAGAATCTCTCAGCCTTTTTTCTTACCCTTCCCATCTGCCACAGCACCTGTTCTTTTGACTTCAGAACACTAAGCGCTACTTGAGAAGGCTCCAGGTGCCAGCCAGAAGATAAAAATTGACTCTGGACTAATACTTTTAACTGTACTTATTTTAGACACTGACATTTTCTTTATTAAGAAAATGGGGGTGGGGCAGGAGAAAGAGAGGGAGAGGAGAGAAAAAGAGAAGAGAGAGAAAGAGAGAGTCTCTGCATAAAACTCAGAGAGAGTTCCTTTCCTTATTCATGCATATTTTGACTCTTGGTCTTGACCATTTTCACCTGTGTGGGCTGATTTGCATACCTGCTGATAATCCTGAGATTTGGCGGGCATGTGTGTGCATACACATAGGCTTGGAGAAGTTGGAACCAGGCAAACTGTTCATTTTGTTCTTATCTTCATCTGAGCAACCCCACCCCCACCGGGCCCCACTCCCACCCCCACCCTACCCCCGCAACCCCTGCCTATGAATGTTCTGACCCTAGGACACTCACCATTTTATCCACAAATTACTTGAGAACTCTGTACATGATTTTTAAAGTGGGCAAAGACACAGCAATCATCTTTGGCTTTGCACTGCCAGTCATAGTGAGTAGCTATGGGATTCCACACCTTTGTAGGGACTACAGTCCTTTACCGTAACCCCACTAAAGTCCCAGTCATGCTTGAGTCCCAATTAGCACCCAATTTGTCGCACACCCAATTCATCACGGCCAAAGCTGGTACATCACAGAACATAGATGGCCTTGGGGGTGGTGTTAGGCAAAGCAACCTGGGCTGACTCCTCTTGGAGAGATTTAGGTGAATACTGCCACCTATTGACAGGTGAAATATATGCTCCTGGTTGCCAATCTGCCCTTGTCCTGTGCAAGTCTCATCAGAGCCAAACTCATAGCTCAACTTGCCAAAGGATAGTCACAGCCCCAAGTTCACAATTCTTAATACATCTGTGATGAGGGATGAGTCCGCTTACTCACGGACTGCATCTGTGATAAGAGGCCAAGGCGTGAGGTAGAAATGCCAGGAGCTTTGCGGTGGGAGACCTGGGTTTGAGTCTCAGCTCAGCCCCTAAGTGCACATAACCAAGCCAGTTAATCTCTCTGAGCCTTGATTTCCTCATCAAGGAGTGGCTAATCCTATTTTGTAAAGTGTGAGACTTGGGCACAGTTTCTGGGTGGCACATAAAATGCATTAGACTGACGTGACTTTTTTTTTTTTCACCAAGCTGTAAATGGCAACTATTTGTGATGCCGTGATCGGTGCTGTGGCAAACCTCATTATGTATTGGGGTTCTGGTGAACTTCTCCATGAGGTCAGTTCTCCGTGGGCAATGCTCCTTGTCTACCAGACTATCTTTGACATCCAAAATTAAGACAGTGTGAACATAAATATTGGAATTTTAAGTGTGCCAATTGAGAAAATGAGGATAAATGGGCTTCATTACCAAACGTCTCTGGACTACCCTGGAGGATATATGGGGCTGAGTCGATAAAGAGTTATGATAAAAACTTGGGAGCTGTGTATAAATGGGGCTTTGTGACCTGCAGGGTAAGGTTGTGCTGAGAGCCAGACCTAGGAGGCTCGCATTCCTGCCTCTGCATGGTGTGGGGATCCTGGGCTCCTGCAGACAATAGGGGATTCATAGCTGGAGAATTCTAACGACGACGGAGAGGGTGGCAGGCAGAACAAGAAGACTTTTCAGGAGTTCAGGGACTCTGATTATCACGTCGTCGTCGTAGGAGCTGCAGCGAGCTGGGAGGCTGCCGGAGAGGCGCGCACAGAGCCGTTCTTGGAAAGCTGTCAGGGAAGGGTTTGTAACCTCCCTAAGAGAATCGCGCTTCTTAAAATCCCCAGTCTGGAAAAACCTCCCGTGACCGGTCCGGATCAACGCTGTGTGGTAGCTGCAGCAAAAAGAACGGGGCACCACCTCTGCCTGAATCTTTCTGAATGTCGAGTGTCTGGGCTCCTCAAGACTCGGGGGCAAACTCCACAAGCGGGTTCCCCGCGTGTTAGGAAGGCATTACTTTTTTTCTGAAAGGTCATCTGGGGCTTAAAACAAAATCATCGAGAAAGAGCATGCCCATGAACAGTCTGCACGATTTGAAAAGGCCTATCTGAAACCGAAATAGCAGCACCCTCCCTACAGCCCTTCTCTCTCTTTGGGGGATTAGTAGAGGGGGCAGGGGGAGGGGAAGAGGCAGAGCATGTCATTCATTACTGACAACTTCACACATAATAAGCATGTTCGAATCCACCCTGAGGAGTTCTCTTTTTTATTTTATTTTTAATCCCCCCTCCCTTTAGCTGTTTTTGATAAGTGGCACATTTTATTTGGGGAGGGTGGGGGGAGAGAAACACACAGTCCATTATTACAAGGCCTCATTCGGGCGCTAAGGTCGAGAGATTACAGAAGGGAAGTGGGTTGGGGCAGCCTCTCTGCCGACCACAGGGAAGGACCTGCCACTTTCTTCTCATAATTTAATTTCGAGATTCTGATGAAAAGGCACTCCCTAAATTGAAAAGGGCGAACAAGGAGAAAGAGTGAAAAATTATTCAAATGGCCATCAAAGAGTGATCAATTTAAATTTATGTCTTACAAACAAACCGCATGTTACTAGCCCTGGGGGCAGACAGACCTTTAGCAATGATGTATGAATGTTCTGAAACATGGGCAGGATTTTTTTGTAGGAATGGGGGACATTACTGGCTTGTAATACGGGTAAGTTTGGGCCTCACCTCCCAAGCATCCAAACTTCTAGACATTGCATTGCCAAGCAGAAGACAGACTACTAAAAGGAACCTTTCAGTTTGCCAGGTCCAACTCACTCATTTATTGCTACAAGAGTGAAAACGAAAGCCCAATGATAAGAAAACCCTTGTCAGGGTCACCCAGCCCATGAGGAACAGATCTGGGGCCAAAGCTCAGACTTTCATACCCAAACTCTAGATTTTTTTCCCCTGGGGCTAAAACATTTCCAGGGAGGAGAGGCAAGCTGTGGCAATTAGATGAGGATGGTCTGTTTCCAGGACAACCATTATCCCTACAAAGGAGGAAAAAAACACCAGCAAAGGGCCTAGTGTGCTGCTCCAGGCAGCTCCATGTTACACCCTAGCCTGAGTTCTTTATCAGATACTAACTGCTTTGCAAAGTGCCCAAGATGCATTTTGGTGGTTCCTTGCCCCTGTGCTTTCTCTATCTGAAGAAATGTGCACAGACTGAATCATGAATGCTCACAGAACCTCTACATGTATGCCCTGCAATAACCAGCATCTCTGTCATCTGCTAATACTTAGGTTAAACCTTTATATTGTTCTCTTTCTATTATGGCAGATTTACTTGTACAGGTGAATGAGTTCAGTGTGGTGTTTCCATGTATACATATAGTATACACAGATCAACAGATTCAGGGCAACCCTCATCAAATCCCAATGACATTTTTGAAGAAGGAGAAGAAGGAGAAGGAGGAGGAGAAGGAAAGAGAGAGAGACAAAGAAAGAAACAAAGAAAGAAAGAGAAAGAAAAAGGGAGGGAAGGAAGGAGGAGAGGAGAGGAGGAGGAAGAGGAGGAGGAGGGAAGAGGAAGAAGGAGAAGAAGAAGAAGAAGAAGAAGAAGAAGAAGAAGAAGAAGAAGAAGAAGAAGAAGAAGAAGAAGAAGAAGAAGAAGAAGAAGAAGAGGAAGAGGAAGAGGAAGAGGAAGAGGTAGAGAAGAAGGAGGAGGAAGAGGAGAAGGAGAAGAAGGAGAAGAGGAAGAAGAATCCCAAAACTCATACAGATGCAAAGAAACCCAATAGACAGGGGGAGAAAACTGGAGGCATCACAATTCCCAATCTCCAAACATGCCACAGAGTTATAGTAACCAAAACAGTATGGCAGAGGCCTAAGAACCAACATATATACCAACTGAACTGAATGCATCTCCTAGAAATGAGCCCATGTAGACTAGAACTTGAAACCCTTTTAGCTTCTTTCTGTCAACAAGTCCATCTCAATGCCTCTGAGTGCACCTTGCTCTTGTATCTTAGTTTACTTGTCACAGGCCCTGAGCACTAGCATCTTTCTGTTTGTGGGTTCACTCTACTCCAGTCTAGACCTGAGGGATTTTGCTCAACTACCCTAGCGTTTTGTTTGTTTGTTTGTTTGTTTGTTTGTTTGTTTGTTTTTTAGGTATCCATATCACCACTAGTAGGAAGTCTAGACTCAACACAGCATCAAGTCCTCCCCAGGCTTTGTGAAACAAGTTCTAATGAGTTCATCTGTGACTATTTACTGCAGTCTAGTCCCAGGGACTACTCATCCCTGCCACAGTCCAAGGGCCTCTGTGCCTTGGGCTCCTCTCCTTGCCAATCTTCAGGAGTCTTCATTCCTGCACATAATAGTACAACCTTCTTTCACTACTCCTTGCACATCTGAGGAGGAAGTGACCAACTGTCCCCTATGTATACCCCTCGGATCCTGTGAATGACACTTATTTATTTCCACCCGTACTATGGTCAGTTACATCTCTCTCATTAAGTGTGTCTTTGGAAAGATAGCCCTACTCTCCTTCATGCCCTTCCAACCATCCAGCTTCATAAAGGCTTCCCTGTCTTAGAGTTCACTGAGCAGTTATTATCTGCAAGGCAATGGGCCAAGAGCTGCAGAGGCTGCAGGAGGGAAAATAAAATTGTCATCTCTTTCTTCAAAGGACATTTTAATAGAATCAGTGAAGCATGATGACAACCTAAACAAGGAAGAAGGCTGAGGGGGTGGAACTGGGTGGAGGGACGTTCCGAGAAAGGAAGGAACGTTCACGGTGTTCCCAATGAGGGCACTGGTGTTAGGACTCGGAGGGGAGGAGGAAAAGAGAGCAGAAGTCTGCTTTGAGATCCCGAGTCTGAGCTGTAGTCGTTAGTAAACTCCCCTTTCAATCTGGCTCATCCAAGCCATCCATCCCCCCACAAACCAGAGTCCTCTTCCTACAAGACTCTGATCATGAAACTCCCCATTTGAGTGCCTGCTGTTCGTTGAATGAAGGCATCTGCTAATTGCAGGCTTATGCTAGGAGTTACTGGAGAATACCAGTTTGTAGACATGACACAAACCCCAGGAAACATCTGGAGAACAAAAAAGCAAGAACATGCTGTGAAAGTGCTCAGGAGTGGGGGACAGAGTGAGGGTGTGATCCATGAGGGCTGAGATTAATTGAAAAGAATTAGTCAGAGGAGGCAAATCTTCAGTGCATGTGCTTGGTGAGAAGATGTAGACAGGGCAGACCAAGAAAACGTCAAGATCTTAGCATCCTGAGGCCTCCTCACGTTTTTCTTCTGGGGTTTTCAGTTATTCGTTCAATATTCAACAAGTACATGCTACACACATTGACGAAACACTGTACGTTTACTGAATGCCTTCCACATGTCTGGAACTCTGCTAGACACTCTGACACAGCATTGAACAAGAGACCTGGAAGTCACTCAAGCTCTACAATATGAAGGAGATGGAAGATATACAACAAGTGCGACAAAAGGTGATGGGAAGAGAGAGCATCAGGTGCCACATCTCGGACTACAGAGCAAGGACGCCCAGGCTTAGGAAAACCTAGAGAAGAGGTTTAAGCTGAAATTTCAAGGATGGAGAGGAGTTAACTATTAAAAAGGGGCTGAGCCCCCAGACAGAACATCGTGTGCAAAGGCCTGGTGTTAAGAAAACATCTGGCATAGCTAAGGAACCAAAACATTCAAAATGACTGTAAGGCTGACTGCAAGTCAGGAGGGAAGGAGTCATTAGGCCAGAGAGACTAAGCAAGCTCAGGAAAAGGATACTGTTCCTAAGGTGCATCCAGGATGCTCAGGACAAAGGATACTGTTTCCAAGGTGCATCCAGGATGCTCAGGAAAAGGATACTGTTTCCAAGGTGCACAGGGGATCTAACACCTGTGGGTAACCAGCAGTTGTGTGACACAGTATATCTTCTTTGCTCAGGGCATGAATAAATACCCATTGAAGAATAGATTAGGGACTGGAGGAGTCCTGCAGCTCCTTTGCCAAGGACCTGGACCCATTGGCCTGACATTGAGTGCGGATTAATTACCATTTACCCCAAATGCTTGGGACTGAAATGTGTCCTTTGGCTTTTGAAACAGTTCTACACATAGAATGAGGCATCCTAGGATATTGAGGCAAGTCTAAATACAAATTCATTTGTTCCTCATATACCTTAGCCATGTAGCCTGAGGGTGTTTTAATACAACATTTTTAATAGTTTTAACAGCATGGACCTCTCCACTTGTTGCTGTTGGATCTATATGCAAAATGTGTGAGGTTTTGGGGCATTTTGGACTTCTGATTTTTAGATTAGATGTTCAGCACACTCCCAGAGGTTATGCTACTATGACGAGAGACATCTTGTCACAGCCTCTTGAGGGTGCACTGAAGATAAAACTTGTGACACACTCCCCTGAGCCACCGAGCCACCTACCCAGTAGTCTCTGACCTTGATAGAGTTACTCAGAATCACGTGACTTTAAAAGATGGAATCAAAGTAAAGCTGTATTCAAGTCAAAAATCTTCTAGATGGCACGGTAAACCTTCCCACCTGGAAATCACTTGCTTTAAACTGTAAAAGAGCAGCCTGAATCCTGGGTGGAAAATAAACAGTTGTCTCGCCCACCTGGAGTGGGATAGTCCCAAATTAGATTATTCATAGCAATGCTCCATAGATAGATATAGACCAAGACAGAGAGGGAGGATAGGGCCAGCAAGATGGCTCAGCCTCCCAGCTGAGGTGCCTGCCTTCCCCTAAGCCTGAAGGTCCGAGTTCCATCCTCAGGGCACCTGGGGTAGAAACAAGAGAAAGAACCAAGTTCTGTAAGTTGTCTTCTGACCTCTGCAGGCACTGTAGCATGAACACACATGCTCACGTGTGCATACACGCGCGCGTACACACACACACACACACACACACACACACACACAGAGGCACATTCATGCACATACCTCCACCCCTACCTCCCGAACTAAGCTTTTTAAGAGAGGATAAATGTTCTAGAGATAGTGTGAGCTCTAAACTCTCTAATAAGAGTCGAGAAGTAAGACATCTGTGGAAAAACAAGGTGAGCTCTTCCTTTGGAACACCAAGTTGTCTAGTTTTCTGAGTCACAGTTTTCTTTCAGGTTAACATCTTGTGTGTCCCAGGATAGCCTCTCACTCCCTACATTAACTTGAACTTCTGATCCTCTTGTCTTCACCTCCCAAGTGCTGGAATTACAGACGTGTACTGCCATGCCCAGTTTGGTGGGGCCCTGAGGAGGGCAGTGCAGGTTAGGCAAGCCTTCCACCCACTGAGATACATCCTCAGCCGCTTCTGAGTCACCTTCTTACCTCAAATCCCAGCTCCCAAACCACCCGCCACTTGTCAGAGTGAGTTGGCAGGCGCCAGGATGTCTCCAGAAAGAGGAAGGTTTTTCATGAATACTACGAGATGCCTTGCCTATTATCTTAGGACATGACCAACCCCAAATTAACACTCTATCTCTCTGCTTATGACCAAGAGGTGGTCTTCTGATTCACTAGAGACTCGTATTCAAAATTTAGGGGTCGGTTTGTCTCCAGGAATAAAGGACAAAGCAGGCAGGAGTGTCTAATCAGAGTTCGAAATTATATCTGAAGTCAATGAAGCAGCAGCAAAGCAATCATTGGACAGACAGAGTACCTGGTACCTGAATAGAGCTTTGCGAAGATCCATAATGCTGTTGCTAGGTTAGGACTCTTTCTGTGTGTGTGTGTGTGTGTGTGTGTGTGTGTGTGTGTGTGTGTGTGTGTGAGAGAGAGAGAGAGAGAGAGAGAGAGAGAGAGAGAGAGAGAGAGAGAGAGAGAGAGACATGAGCTCTTCAGGCAGCAGGGCTTCCCTAACCAATATGTGCAAAGGTCATTGCACTTTTTATTTCAGAGGGAGACATACGAGAAGTCTCCTTGTACGGCTTTCTAGGAAATCCATGCTTTTGTGTTGCATTAGTCATGTGAAGCACAGCCCTGGGTAAGGAGCCAGGTACACCCATACGTGGCTGGCACAAGAAACAGCATTGGAATCTTCTTCATGAGGCTAAGCCTCGTGGGATCCTAAGCCCCGTGTTTGCTGACTACTGTTTCACTCCCACTCAAAACCGTGCCTAAGCTGAGCAGCCTCAGTTCTCTTAAGGGGGCCCCTCACTCCTAACAGAAGTATAGAAGAGGGAGGGGAGGTGGCTGCCACCTGTGTGCTCCTGAAGTCCGGCAGCTGTGGGAGCACGTCTTTGAAGGGGCTCTTGAGTCACAGGTGATAATTCTTCCCCTCCACTAAGGTGGTGCAGAGCTCACTGGCTGCCTCACTGTCCCTTTGTGAACCTGTGAGTGACAGTTGAATTTGATTCAGTATTGTGTGCCCTGAAGCTTGTTGCTCCTGAGTGCCATTCTGAACGGTCCTTGCAGATACAATAGGCTAAACACACACCGAAGTCATGGCTCCCTTTTACCACACACTCACACACACACACACACACACGCTTGAGAAATCCAGCCATCCCCCACTGCAGTCCTGAGAATATACCTAGACTCTAAGCCAAGCTGTCTCCCTCTCCCCGCCTCTGCCCATGCATCGCTCCTGCTTTTATTTCGCTTTAGAAGAAGCTTAGTGATCATGGACTTCAGCTCTTGCCTGGAGTGATCCTGTTCGCATTTTATTCTTTGCACAGAATAGGAAGGAGGTTCGCTTGCTTTGCGCAGAGGCTGAGCTACAGGAGAAAGCAGAGCCAATGTGATTTATTGAATGAAAGCACTGGACACTTACCAGCAACTTGTTCCTCTGCTGCCTCAAAGAGCTTAAGCTGGTAAGTCAAATTTATTGTTCTCTTTCTCCATGTATAAATGTGGGACTTTCTCTGGCATTGATGAGTTTTTAAATGTGCTTGTGTTAGTGTGATTTAAATTGTGTGTGTGTGTGTTTGTATATGTATACGTATATGATGTATATGTATACAATGTATATGATGTATATGTATATATTAATGTGTGCATGTTCCAAAGCTCACTGCAGGCAGTCCATGAAGAGTGTGCCTAGGCATATACATAGCCATCTGAGATAGTGCACACACTGCCCTGTGGAACAGCCAGGAGCAGGGTGGGGAAGGCCCATTTCTGACAAGTGGACATTCTCCTTACAGCAAGCTCAGTCACACGAAGAGCTTGCATAACCAGCTACCGTTAGCTATTAAAATAAATCATCATTTTGTGGTAGAGATCATTTTTTACTCAGGTTTCTGAATGTCTCGCAAAAATACCTGTTGGATCAGGTAAAGTGGGCCCCACCATGCTGACGATCCAAACCCAGGCATTCTGCTGCCTTTGGATCTAGCTTGCAGGATAAGCATGCAGAGCCTGAGATCAGAGCTCTGTCCATCTTGGGCCAGCCTGCCAATAAACCACATGAAGACTGCTGGCGAGGATCACATGATAGTGAGGGTCCCTGCCAGAGTGACACAGTGGGTGTGCATTTGAGGTCTTGCTTGACTCTTTGTCTTTTCTTTATTCCACTAAGATATCTGGTTGACGAGGAGGCTTCTAAGTGGGGCGCTGTAAATGTCTGGTTGCCTGTGTTGGTTATTGGTATGTCCATGACCACAATGAGTACCACCGATATTTAAAGATGAGTCAGTTGCCCCACTGAAAAGCCCCATATCTACTTGCCTTCCCCATTTCCTAAACAAGATATGAGCTGACCTCTGCAGGGGTGGAGAAGGGGATGGAGAAAGCTATTGCTTTTCCTACCGACTTTAGTTGGTCCCCTTAGTCTTGTTTGCCTGGCTACCCCAAGGCTTGATGGCAGCCTCAATCCATCTCTGGTGAGTTCAGAGTCCATATAAATGTCGTAGAGTTTAATGTCTCTGGTGCACTCCCTCTGCTGTAGATCCCTGGCCACTGGAATGAAGTTGTGGCCTCGGGTGCTGACAAAGATGGATGGTGTTAGAACAGAGAACAGCAGGATTCTTCAAATAAAAACCAAAGTCAGGAAATCTGAGAGATGGGTGAGGCCCCTTCCAGTTGAAAGGATCCCCAAACTACTACTCCATCACAGAGAAAAGTCTTCCTACCAAGTGACTGTCACTGTTTCACAAATGATGGCATAGGAGATCAAAGGAGACAGGGTTGCCTACCGGTTAGACAACTGGTAAGATAGCAAGGCAGGAGAGTGTGTTTGCTAATTCCCATATGCTGGACAATTCCCTTGGGCTCCCTAGATCCCTGCCTCTCTATTTCCCCCATTCCTGGCCATTTGGAAGTAGACATGCTAAGCGTGGTTACCATAACCACAAAACACTGCTTTCAGCTCTGTCCACGGTGCCCTTGTTCACACCATCAGAGACCCAGAAGGCATGCACATGAGGACCCGGGGATCTGTGTCTTTTCCCTCCTCTGAGGGACACAGAGGACCTGGTAAGAAGCATGGCTGCGTTTAGTGGAAGAGAGAACAGAACCAAAAAGTTAAACTTGAAGAAACTCAAATTTAAATAAATAGGACATTTCTTCAAGATTTTTTTTTTCAGTTGGCAGTAACTGATTTTCTATACACATGATTCCAAAATCTGAAGTCTTAAGTTTTTTAAAAAGAAATATGCAGGTGTTTTACGGTGGGAGGACGGCAGGTGTGGGTAGAATCCATGTATAGAACTTACAACTTTCAGCTGTTTGGTTATACAGTGTTGCCATCTATAAACGCACCCGAGTGTGAGGAGTTCTCAAAGGCTCTTCTGGCCTCCATTAAACTGTCTCACCCCAGTAAACTGTTAATACCTCTGAGATTAAGGTAAGTGTAGCTATTTCCATGGAGATCGTGCATTGCTAGGTCTTTCTGTCTTTTGGAAGGTACATTCTCAGAAGGAGTCACTCATTGGCCATTGATCCCTTCCCAGATATGAACGTATTATTTAACCTCAAGGGTGCCCAGTTGATGGATGATTACCACATCAATGATCCTGATTTCTATTGACCTCACTCCAGCCTTCATGAGCTGCCTTTATAGTCCCCCTCGCTCTTGATCAGGAAAGCGAGTAATGCTTCCGCCACGAGCTTCCCTTCCTTCTGTGGAATCCTTGAAGATAACCTCTAGATCAGTGGTTCTCAACTTTCTTAATGCTGCGACATTAATACAGTTCCTCATGCCGTGATGAGCGCCGACAGTCAAATTATTCCATTGTTACTTCACAACTGTAATTTTGCTACTGTTATGGATCGTACATCCGATATTCAGAACATCTGATACTTGACCCCTGCTAAAGGGGTTGTGACCCACAGGTTGAGAACCACTGATCTAGATTCCCTATAAAGATTTCAGGGTCACGTGGAGAAGAGCAGATTATCTTTCCCTCTGTGAAGTCCACATTTTGGCACAGGTGGAGAAATACTCTTTAATAGGGACATACTTTGTGTTTGTTATTCTAAAGATGAATGTTGGAGATAGCTGGGAACTACTGCAAATGTACTTTGTGTAACAGAAACCTTAGGTTAAGTATATATTGCCACAAAAAAGGAGGGGGATCATCAAAAAATATCCCATAATGTTCTTTCTTAGAGATCTCTCTCTCTCATCTTTTAATTCATTCCTTATTATTTTCATGTCTTTGTGTGTGACCCACTAAATTAAAATAGGGTTGCCTGGCTCTGCACAGGCAGGGGTTGTATTTAATTGAGCTACGACAATTTACCTGTGCCTACACCACTGAGGAAGGAACATGACTCGGCCTCCCTGAGCAACCATTCACCATTAGGATACCTCAGGCGTGGAGAGATACCTCAGGTGTGATACCCTCTCCGTGATGGAGAGTCGATGAACCCCGTCATAGGCAAGTAGCCACTGCTCCTGTGAGTTCATCCGTACAACAGCATGTCGTGGAGAAAAGACAGCTTCTTTCACCACCCCTTCCCACCTTCTGGATCTTACATTACTTTCTGTCCATTGTGCGTGACTTGGAGAAAGCAACCGTTTCCTCAGTCTTAAGGATTCTCCATGTTAATCACCACCCACTTCATGCCGAAGCTTTCCTGAGCAAGGCTGAGAGCTGCACTAGTCTGTGAGGATACACAGGAAAGAGCAGACTGTTTGACACCATGTCTACATAGCAAAGTAGCAGTAATAGGTTTCCCACTATAGTTTGGGACCTCCACAGCCACGGGCTCTTGAACAGATTCGCAGTACTGGGCATGCAATCTTCTTGTGTAGTGGCTTTACAAATCCAACCAGAACGCAGTTGGTAACCCCTACAGTCACGAGCTCTCTGGCTTTTTTCAAGAGATTCATACAGGGATCTAACATTCCCACACCCCTTCCTTTGCAAATAACCTTTGAGCTACCACCAAATGCAAATCTCAACTTTTAAAGAATGTGTGTTTTTACTTTTAATCGGCATGTACTAACTGTACACATGTACTGATTACAGTGCAAAATTCAAATGTGCATGTGCAATGCAAATGATCAGATTGGGGTAACTCAGGCATTCATCCCTTAAGGGTGTCTGGTGTTCTTTGCTACGTAGCTTAATGTATTGGCTCCTTATCATGTGTGTAGGACCCTGAATGTCTCTGCCCTGCTACCTCTTCAGGCTTCTTCCCTAAGGTCCACATACACAGCATCTGATGAAATGCACCACTGAGGGTGTCAGAGCCCAGTGGCTTTCCGTTCCCTGTCTCCAGCATGTTCTACCAGCCCAGCCCATATCTACATCATCTCCTATCTCTATCTCCTGACCTGAGCTTGTGTACCTGGAGTTTCATTTCCACTCTTGCTAATTAGTTCACATTCGTCATTCAAAGTCATTTTCATGAGTCACCTTCTCGGACCCATTTTCCAGTCTCTCTTTTCCTGTGGTCACTTCTTATTGCTCACAATGCCAGCCATTCAATTCTCTATCTTGGGTCTTTTAAGGGAAATGTTTATAGGTTAAGCACTCAGCTACTGATCCATATTGCTTGGATTTGAATCCTAGATCTGCCCTTTAACTGATCCTCAATGTATTGCTACTAATATATCAATAATAGTTCTTCCTTCAAATGGCTATTAAGGGTCCCGAGACATTTGTATATGTGAAAGTCATGCAGCAGGCTAGATGCTTATGTCCCTTCCTACTGCAGATGATGGAATCCTAACCCTACAGTTACAGTGTAAGGACAAGCAGGGATAAGACCACGAAAGCAGAGCTCTTCTACCTGGGGTTTCTCTAAGAGAGCTCAGAGAGACATCTTGACTGTGTTACTGCAAGGACACAGAAAGAAGGCTGTGTGTATGAACCAGAGAGCAGGGCATTGAATCTATAGGCATCTTGGTCTTGGCTTTCCCAGCCTCTAGAACTGAGAGAAATCAGTTCCTGTTGCTTGTCAGTCACTCCATCAGTTAGTTTGTTAGTCTTGTACACAGCAGCAGGAATGGACTGAGGCACACATGACTCTACTGCCCAATTCTCCCCAAGGGCTAGAGAGTTTGTGCTGTCGTTCACTGGCACATAATTCCATAGCCGTGTGCTCGTCTCACTGTCTTTCCTTCTAAGTTATGAGCACTCTGGGAACAACAGCTCCAGTAACCGCTTTAACTTGTGTAGGACTTGCCCTGGGTTTGTGTTGAAAGTCTTGCACACTGGGCTTCTGCAATCCCAGGAAATCTGACAGTCTATGACTGTGGAAGATCGTATCTACATTCTCGTGAGTTCCAAGGGCCACTCAGAGGATGCCTTGGCTGCAGTTAGATCATCTGTACATATATTTTGAACTACAGAGACACCATTAATTGCTGTTTGGTCTTCAGCACATTCTCTAAAACTAAAACTCAGGGACAGCAATATGGATTTGTGGATAAAGGTACCTGCAAGTCATGATAACATCAATTCAACCCTTAGGTCCCACTAGTGGAAGGAGAGAACCAACTCCCAAAAGTTGTCACTGACCTCCACAGGTATGCTGTGCCATAAGCACATATCCACTGCATGTACACGCATGAGCATACCACACACACACACACACACACACACACACACACACACACACACACAAATAAGTAAATATAAATTGAAAGTTCTTATAATTTTATAAGAACTTAAAAATCAGTGTTCCTCGTGAGTCACAACTGACATTTCATATTTCATCTCAAAGGTCACAGGGACTAGAAAGGCAACCCCACAGTTATATGTCAATACTGTAATAGAGTTGGCCACCCCTTAGCAATCAAAGGCACACCTGTCATGTTAACAGCGGGTGGAGAATAGAAGGGGTCAAGCTTTCTTCAGTCTAGTGACAGGCAGGTTGAAGCCAGAAGGTCCCCTAACTCACATCACAGCCTAAAGAACAATATTTCCTGATCAAAAATGCCCCCTTTGCTGAGCACTTCTGACCCCCTCAGCTATTGGGAATGACTAGAGCTCTAGTTTCAAATATGCTGGGTCTCAAAACTATTTCTCATCCAGGCTGGCTCAGACTGCTTCAAAAAGGACAATGACACTGAAAACTTTCCACAGCCAAGCTCCAGTGGCACATGGATTCATAACTAGGACAAGAAGTCTTGACTTTGGAAGCAAGGGCAAGCATGGAGAAACTGCCAGGCAGCCAGGCTAAGCTACCTTAGCGACAATGGTAGTAGAGCCAGGCTAAGCCACCTTAGCAACAGTGGTAGCGAAACTGTTAGAAGCACTGGCTTTGGAGGTCAGAGGTCATAGACTGAGAGGGTCAGAGTTTACATCCTTCTGTTTGTAAGGTCCTGGATAAATTACCTAGCCTCTCTGGAACTCGGTTTCCTTGCTTATAAAATGAAAATAAATAACCATTTCTCAGTCTCTTAGCTAAGCTCAAGTATAAAATGAAGATAAAATGATAGTACTTGTATCTGGACAGAGTTGTTTAATGTGTTTTATCTCCATCTTCGAAAGCACGGCTTGAATGCTCCATTCTATACTGGGAGATAAAATTCATGCCATCCAAGTCGAAGGCGAAAGGGAAACAATAGAAATGAGGGGGGGGACCAAAAGTGTTGGGCTTCCGCTTAGAGCCTCATGAGTAAATCATGTGGAGGCTCGGAAAGATGGCTCAGAGGATACAGAGCATAGGCTTCTTCTGGAGGTCTGGGATTCAAGTCCCAGCACCAACGTAGTAGCTCATACTGGCTATGAATTTCAATTCCAGGGGCTCTCATGACCTCTTCTGACCTCTGTGGGCACCAAGCATGTACATGATGTGTTATATGCAAGAAAAACCTATATTCGAGCACATAAGCCAATGGGGGGGGCCACTCTCTTTCAAATCATTAGACACGGTTCATCGGGAGCTCCCAGGGCAGCCTGTAGTGTGGAAATGGAGATGAATTATCTATCTCCTGAGGACTGACCACCTCTTGTTTCTTGGTGGCCTAATTTTGTCAGTTCTAGACAGTGTCCCTGGGGCAGGGCTGAGGCCGCTACTGTCAGAGTGAACATGATGGAGACCCACACCTGAGGAAGGGTATTTGGCAGAAACCCCACAGATGTGTAAGGAAGCAGCAGACCCCCAAGCCACAGGCGGCCATGGAGTCTGCGGATGATTCTCTCTGCAGCCTACCTTGTCACTTCAGGCCTGTCACTTTTGCTAGGCAGTCCCGTTCTACACGTAATCACACAGACTCCATGGATCTCCAAAACAGAGTTCAGATAAAGCTATAATATTTCAAACAACAGTAGTTTTTGATAGTCCTGATTTGTGGATTATTTTTGTGACTTTCGCTTTTAGTGTTTCCTCTAAGAAATGTTATTCTGTCCAAATTCAAAGCACACTGCCTGTTTTCATCTAGACTATTTACAGTCTTAGCACTTACATTTAGATCTATGGATCAGCCAGCATAGGGCCGGCTATGCAAACATGAGGAACAATGTTTAGATTCCCCAGAATCCATGGAAATGTTGTGTGGGCATGGTGTCCCACCTTCACTTTCAGCCCAAAGGGAGGTAAAAAGGATCCCGGAAGCCTACTGACTAACTGGACTAGCCAAAACATCAACTACAGTTCAGTTGTGAGGTCCCAATCTATCTAATAAGGCAGATCGTGATAGAAGACTACTCCCGTCAACAGCCTCAGTCCTACACACACACACACACACACACACACACACACACACACACACAGAGGAACCCACCCGTGTGTGAACCTACAGCTACACAAACATCACATACCAACACCTACAATAAAAAAAATCCATGATTTATTTCAAAGTAGCTTTTTGTACACGATGTAAAGCTGGAGTTGGGAGTGTTTTTGTTTCTTACCCATGGTTATCCCAGGGTTGCAGCGCTGACAGGAGACTGTCTTTCCTATCTAATTACCTCAGTGCATTTTCCAAAAGCCAATGACCCTATGTGTTCAGATTATTTGTGGGGCCTCGGTTCTATTTCATTCATCATTGTTGCTATTCTTACTCCATTGTCTTTATCTATATAGTGATCCTAAAACTGACCTTGCAAGCCTTCGCCCGTGTGGCTTTCTAGAGAGTCTTAGAACCAGGAGGTAGAAGTCATCTAGTTATCCTTTTCAACATTATTTTGTTTTGATTAGATCCCTTGCTTTTCTCTTTAAAAAAAAAAAAAAGAAGTCACTACAAAATTGCCTTTCAGCTGGTATTTTGATTGGGGTCACATTTAGTCATTCCATGTGATGTTGACTATAACTTCATATTAATTACTATGACCACAGAACCTGACAGAAATGAGAGGTAGGAGCTCTATGTAGGCTCATAGTCTCTGGAGGCATCACACTGGGAATGTTCATGGCCGAGGAAACGTGAAGCTGAAGTTTCTGACCTCGTGGCAGACCATGAAGCTGAGGCTTAGTGGAACCTTCAAACTTCCACCAGCGAGGACTCACAGCCTTTCCAAGTAGTGTCGGCAACTAGGGACCACATGTTCAAAACAGGATCCTGTGGGGATCATCACAAAACCAACATTTAACCAGGTCTTTATCCATTCTCTGCAGTAAAGAAGTTCCCTTAAGAATCACTTAAGTATCCAGTTGCAGTTCCAACTGGATTCTGTGTATGGTAAACCCAATTGCCTTCTTGCATCTATCAAAGTGACTATGCCTTATTTCCTCTTCTCCTTAGCATAAGTTGGTTTATCTTGAAACGTGCTGATATTCTGTCTAACGTGTGTTGTGGAGTTCCAGTGAATTTTTCATTTCAGTCATTATAGTTTTCAGTTCCGGGATGTCTACTCTGCTCTGTTTCGTGATTCAATATCTTTAATAATGTCTTAGTTTAGTGAGATATCATTCTCGCCATACCTCTTAGGCCTGATTCCCTTTAGCTCTTTAAACACACTCAAAATGGTTGGAGGTTTTGCAAAATAACAGTAACACTTGGCTTCCTTGTGGGCAATGGTGCTTGACCTGTTTATCTTCTCGGATGTGATGTGGTTTTTATTTATGTCACACAATTTTCTGCTGAGAACTAGGTGTTTTAATAATTATACAATTACATAGCAACTATGAAAACCAAAGTCTCCCATCTCCCCAGCATTTATTGCTGCCTAATAACTTCAGAACTTAAATCTGTGATACTTATATTTTTGGGATATACAGCCATTGACATCCCCTGCTTGGTTCTAACTGAGTGACAGAGGTGGAACAGAGATGACATTAAATGACAAGAATGAGCAAGTCTCAATCCCGCCTACGTTAGGGAACACTGCCAACATTCCACAAGGCAGTGGCAACTCTACCTTAGTCTTCATCTTCTGCTTCCACAGAGCCTCCCAGTTAAACAGAGAGGGGCGCTCAGGAGCCTCTCATACACTTCTTTCCTACCTTGCTCCCATCCCTAGGCATGAACATGCTCTGCTAGACTCCCAGTAATATGCCAGAGCTTTTCAAATCCCTTTGTTTCTAAACCATTCCCAAAGTTGAGAGCAATTTCAAATATTTGTTTAAAAAAAAGTCGATGTCCACTAAATAACTACCACAAAAATAAACACTCTAGAGGAAGAGGTTCGTTCTCTTAGGGGGGAGCTGCAAGTCAAACAAAAATGACAAGCATTCTGAGTGCCTCTCCGAGGGAACAACCAGACAGATCAAATAAAGATACTTCTAAGGGGTGGAAATGAAATGTTGAAGGACCACCAACCCCATGGTCCCTCTTCAGTGGATCACAGTCTCATTTATTTTAATGAGGTTTGATTTTTCAAGGCAACCGAAAATTGGGGACAGTGAGAATGGAGGCTGTAACCAAGCTTGATTTGTGTACTGGATTCAGCTCTTCACCTTAAATAGGCAACCCCTTTTGTCTAATGTTTCAATGTGTTAGTTTTTTGTTTGTTTGTTTCACCTTCCCCTCTAAGACCTGAGAGTTCTACCTTCTGTTTTCATTTTTGTACACATGAATATAAAAATGTAAATTAAAATAGCTACATTTGCATTTTCTACCAAGATTTTTAAAAAGCAAAGTACAAAAAAATTAACCATAAGGCCATGTTAAAAGCCTGTAAGAAAGATGAACGATGATTCTGTATCTGGGTGTCTGTGGTTTTGCAAAAAAATACTTGGGGTAACTTAATAGTTGCTGCTATTTATTGCTAGGCTATGGTGCATCAAAAGAGATAACAATTTTCAATCTTCACAACTTTTTACCCAATGTTCTCTTATCTATTTGCATATGATAAATAAGATCAGAGTGTTGAAATAAGGCACCCAAACCCACATACGCTGTAGATAGCAATATTACCAGTCAAGCATGAGTCTATCCAATCCCAAAGGTTGCCCCTTTGCAGAGGAATGAGAAACAAGAGCATAGTGAGTTGGTGGAGACATTCATACTCATAAGGATAGACAACAGAAATTCGCCCCCCCCTTGATATTTAAAATAGCAAGGAAAAGAAGAGAACATAAAGATGGAAGGAAGCTCGAAGAGCAGAAACACACTGAAGAATAGCCTGGAAGGAAGAGACAGCTGGGGAGCATGGGGCGGAAGTCAGAAAGGCAGAGAAAGTCATCCTACATTGACAGAAGGGAACAGATGGGAGATGAGCAAGGACAAAGGGGGACATGTGGGTAGGTGTCATCAGTTAGAGGGCAAGTAGCCGGAATTTGATCAAATGACAGGAATTTATTTACGGGACTCCTGGGCATTGTGGGAGATACAAAAGAATGTAGAGTTATTTTGGGAAGGCTAATGATGTAGACAAGACAGATGGCTTGAACTAGGGTGTTAATGCTGAAGGAGAAGGCTGGAGACAGAAGGCAGAAATAAAGAGGTTAAAGCAATCCCCCACGTGATAGCCTGTGTATGAATCTGGAGCTTTGTGGAAAGCAATATTAAAGAAAACCCTGTAGCTGCTATTGAGTCAAAGATAAAGAATCAGTAGATTGGAGAGGAGAGGTGATAGATCACCTAACTGTTCTGCTTCTGCTTTAAAGACAATTAAAATGTTACTGAAGGTATGTAAACCTGCCCTCACATAGGCAATGCCTTGTGACACCTGTCTAACATAAGTCCATCTATGCAGCGAAGTCTGGGTAGGAGCTGATGGGCATAAATAAGACTAAATCGGGATCAGCCACCTTTCTGTTCTTGGAAGAAGTTTCAAGTTCATTTGAAAAGGCGCCTAAGGACATTTAAATGCCATGATGGTGGTATTCCATTCGTTGGAGAGAACATCAATCAAGAGAAGACGGTATTAGCAGCCCAAGTGTAAGAAGTCATTCAAAATGTGATAGAAGGTGGTAGTGTTTTGTTTTGTTTTGTCTTGTCTTGTTGTTTTGTTTTTCAGAAAGTTCAGAGGTCAATGCCCCAGGGGCTTCAGGGAGCAGAACGTACTTTGCACACACAGTGTACAGGCTAGCAATTCCATTTTTACATTTATCCATCTGATACAATCATACACCAGGCAACCGCAGACTTTCTAGCTTCCTGATTTCTATAGCAATACCCAAATTAATAGTGGATAGATTTTTGAAATGATATCCTTGACTTCCCAGAAATTGACTTCAGGTGTGACATGAAGAGGGTGGGGATAGGGGTACTAGCAATGGTCAAATACTAGTTGAAGAAAGTCAAGAATAGATGGCTCCCACCCAGAGTATCCAAGGGAAGCAGGGTCAGTCGGTCCTATAGAAACTATAGAGCACACTGGGGTGTTTAATCAAGTGGATGCAATTGATTGCTAATCCAAGAATAGGTGGGGGTGGGGGTGCAAAGAAGAACCACACTTTCTTATCCATCCAATATAGGTCAGCACCTAGAAGGAGGGTGGTTTTAAAAGTAGCCTCAATTTCATATGGCCAAGCTTACACACACTCCCTAGATACAATGTTGTGATACTTTTCCAATTGGGTAAGATACCAAAGGTTTTAAGTTTTTGTGTGTAAATGGATACTTTGTACAGTAAATGGGGTTCTCATTTCCTTCTTGCCTCCAAGCAGCTCCCGGGCCAGAGAGGCGCTGCTTCCTTCCCCCGGATTTCTACTTTCTCCTCTAAAGCAGGAAGGAGCTGGGTTGGTGATCTCTGCAGGCCTTCCCAGCTGGAATATCACATTTGAGGCTGAGCTTTGCAGATGGGGCATGGAGGTGGTAGAGTTCTCTGTTGTATATAATCACCACGCACGCTCTCTTCCTCTTCCTAGGAACTACTGCTCGAAAATGACCCAGCAAATGCAGAACTTACATCTTTCCCAGTCAAAAAAACACAGTGCTCCATCGTCTCCCAATGCTGCCAAGCGACTGTACAGGAACCTCTCGGAGAAGCTGAAGGGCAGCCACTCGTCCTTTGATGAGGCCTATTTTAGAACAAGAACGGATCGGCTGAGTCTCAGAAAGACTTCTGTGGTAATAGAACTCTTTCTACTGCCATGTCAGCTCCATTGTTCAACAATTTAGTGAATGTTTCATTTTTACACATAAAGTCCACCAAGACAGGAAGTGTGTGTGTGTGTGTGTGTGTGTGTGTGTGATATCACACTATGTTTGGATGAATTGAAGACCTTTCCCCCTTCTTTTCTTAATGTTTTTTCCCTAATATTTTTTTCTTTCACCACCAGAACAAATAAATCTCCAAAATCTTCAGTTTGAGAGCACAGAGGTGTGGACTTAGGGGCAGATTGTTGGCCGAGGATGCATAAGGTCCTGGGTTCAACTTAAGGCCCTAGCAATGCTTGCTACTGTTCACATACATGAACACACATGTGCTCAGTTTGGCAAGTATGGAATCTTTCAGATTAAATGGATGTTCTGAGAGCACCAGTGCTCATTTAACTAATAGTATTAAAATCATTTGTAGGGTTCTAAGGTATATGTGTACACACAGACACATACACACATATATATGTATATTTAATTATATGTATATGTACATGTATGTATATATATTTACGTGTCTGTATGTGTGTATACACACACACACACACACACACACACACACACACATATATATATATATATATATATATATATATATATATATATATATATATAATTTCACATACTTTCCAGGAGCATTCAAAATCAAATCCAGGCATAGAATTCTATTTATCACATAATGGAGAGAGGACAGAAAAGAAAAGGCCAGCAAAAGAAGATAGGTGGAAAACCAAACACATATACCAAAATGTACCAAACATACTCCGTGAAATGCAGCATTGCATTTCCTTTTACGTTCCCAGGCAGTCAAGGCAGACCAGGAAAAACAATCAGGTATGACATGCCCCCCATTAGTTCATAATGAAAAGTGTATCCGCCCATCAGGAAAAATTAATATCTTCCTGTTGCTAAATTGCCTGCCCTGTGTATCTGTCATGGCAATTGGGTCATAGCAGGCAGCCTACAGAGTACATTACAGATGTTCTCAGTCCTTTTCTGCAATGGCTGTGGGTCAAAGAGGCAGGCAGATATTCACATGGACAACTAGATTATTTTTGCAAGAAGGTAAGGGCTACGTTTGAGATCAAAGCAGAAGTAAGGCCTGGCCTTCCCAGATAGAAGCAAAGTTAGAGTTTGCAGGAGGAAATAACTCAATGGGGATAATAAACCTGGCAGACTAGAAATTAGAGACACTAAGAACCATAGATAAAGGCACACTGGCGACAGGGCAACGTTTTGATTTTGGACTCATATGTTTTCTAATACGGTTCCTTGTTTTCTTGGGTGCATCTTCTGGGAGGCCTTAGCTGGGTAAGCATCAGAGGCCCTTCGGTTTGGCAGACTGTAGAAAAGCCACTGTTCTGTTCAGTACAGTGTCTTACAGCAAGAGAACAGCATACCTCAACAGCCCTCTCCTCTGGGTCCCTGTTGTCAAAACAAGCATTTGCATAATTGCCTTGTATTTTCCCAGGTTCCTATGGCTGCTCTGTGCTCAGCCCAAGCTGACTCGCAAGCCTTGCAGAGGGAAAATCAAGTTTTGACGAGGCTAAAAATAAAATCTTCCTGCCTAAACATTTGGTCACTGACGATCCTCCACATATTAGTCAGATTCCAGCACCAGGTCAAAGCCAATAGCATTCCAACATCTCTAAAGACAAAGCAATTCTTAGAGAAATAACACATAAATATTGAAGTAGCATATGCCTCCATCTTCTCTGGCGAGCTACCAAAAACAAAATAGTATTTGTGAATATCCCAGAGATCTTTTTTATTTATCATTAATCTTTAAGAAAAGATTTCCAAAGAATCATATTGTCCCTGTTTTTTTTTCCTATAAGTGATTTGTATTTTGTAAATATTCGAATCCTGGTCCTCTTAAACAATTAGCCACTTGCCACTGTAGCTTTCCTGGGAAAACCACTTCAACTTCTCCCCTCAGCTTAAAAAATGTATGTACTAGTCAGGAGTCTGAGCTAAGAAATGATGGGATTGTAGCAGCCAGGTTATGTATTAATGATTTTTTTTGTGTGAACGTGACAAAACCACTTGACAGTGACACCCTAAGGAAGGAAGGCTTTATTTGGAGTTATGGCTTAGAGTCCACAGCCACCTGGCCTCATTTGGCAGAAAGACCTTCAGGACACCAATGTATGGCAAAGGCTCCTCTTTAGTCCTTGGTGGATGGGAAGCAAAAGGGTAGACAGAAAGAGACCTAAGCAAGACATATGCCCAGTGACCAATGACATGCTCCCAGTGTCAATGACGTGCTCCCAGTGACCAATGACATGCTCCCAGTGTCAATGACGTGCTCTCAGTGACTTGCTTCCTCCAGCCAGGCCCCATCTCCACCCCTTCACTGCCTTCCAATAAAGCTACCACATTAAGAATCCATCAAAGATTTAACCCATCGACTAGATCAGAACCCTTGCGATCTAATTGTCTGTAGAAACACCTTGGAAGATAAATCCAAAGGTCTTATCCAGTAATCATCTGAGCATTTCTTAGCCCAGTGAAACTGATGGTAGTAACCAATCGTACTAAACTAGACTTACAGTTATAGGCATCGTGAGTCTACAAGCAATGCAGGGAATTGACAAGCAACGTCTATATTTTAGGAAGATTACTCTCTTAACACTATAGAGTCTGGGCTGATGACCAAAACTAGTCGATAAGATAAGGGATAATAACACCTGAGGATGGAGAAGGAGGAAAACAGTTGACAGAAACAATCGAAGTGAACTATGGATACAAAGTAGCCATAATTAAAACCACCTGTCCCCACATTATCTACTCCTGTGTTCCTCCAGCTGCACTGTGCAGCACATTACCCCAAAGGTAAAGTGAAATTCAATAAAATACATATTAGCATGATTAAAGGCCCTGAGAGGTGCTACAGCAAACAAAGGAATCAGTTGGCTTAATCCAGTGTTTAAGAACATCTCTTGATAATCTAGCAAATAGTCTTCCGTCAACAGCAGACTGGCTACAAGGAGCTGATTTCCCCACCAACTTAAAGACTGGGTCATACAATGCAAAATCATCCTATCACATTCAAAGTGTCTATTAGAAATCATGGAAGGACCGGCTGACAGAGTGCTGACTTTGAAGGCCACGTGATAAATGAAAGCTCTGTCATCACCCACATGTGTTTGTTCGACCCTTGAAACAATCTCCAAAGTCCTGAGATACTGGCTAGGACATCGTGCCAACCTGTTTTCCTTCTTCTCCAGAACTTCCAGGGCAACGAAGCCATGTTTGAGGCAGTTGAGCAACAGGACCTAGATGCTGTGCAACTCCTCCTCTACCAATATACACCGGAAGAACTAGATCTGAACACACCGAACAGCGAAGGGCTGACACCCCTGGACATCGCCATCATGACCAACAACGTGCCCATTGCGAGGATTCTTCTGCGGACGGGAGCCAGAGAAAGTCCGCACTGTGAGTAAACCCAACATAAAAGCCCATGTCATCCATCAGACCTTTGTTCCATGTCACCAAAGTAACAGAGCAGGAATAATGGTTCACTAAGCGCAGACCCTGAAATCCTTTCTGTATTTCCAAAGACTTTCATGCAAAAATCAGTTAGTGTTTATCAGTCTAAGCACTTAATTGTTCTCTAATGAAAACACAATGAATGGTATTGAAAGGGAGCCTTTCCCGTTCCTGGGGATTTAATCCAAGCTTTTAGGTATATGACATCTTTGAATGATGATACAGAACTGGGAAGCATTTGTCGGAAGCGAATGCACAACTGTTTGTGTCTCTGACTCCATAGTCAGTACTGGGGCTCTACTCAGACACTCAACAGACACCTAGTGCACACTGTCCCTAGTCTAAGAAGGCAGTGGCCAACCACATAAGCTCCGTGATCTCACTGGACACTGACATCCCTGTGAAAGAGACTTCCAACGAGCAAATTAATTGATAAATTACAACATAACTTCAAATAGTGGTAAGTATTGTGAAGGAAACAAACGAGTAGCTAGCCGTCAATAAAGGAAGGACCAGTTTTCAATGGGATTGGGCAAGAGAGCCATTGCTGATGTGGTGTTGGATGATACAGGAAATGAGCTGTGAGGTGTGAGTTTGTTGTGGGAAGAATCAGTGGTAAGTACAAGCCCTGAGATGATCAGAAAGGAAGCTGAGGTTCTGGGAAAGAGCAAATTAAGACAGGTGACCATGGATGAAGTCACCAAGACCAGGCAGTACAGGGCCTGTAGTCATGTGAAGATGCTCTCGTCTAAAGACTGAGTGTGATGGGGAGGCAGTTGTGTGGTCTCTTTTACTTTGGAGGACTACTGTGATGCTCTATGAAAAATGAACAGAGGAGGCAGTTGTAGAGTTGGGACAATCAGTCAAGGGGCTACTTGAAAGAATGGTCCATGGAACTAGTGCCAGTTGCTGGAACTAGCATAACAATCATGTTGACCAGAGATAGCTATCAGACAGACAAGGGACAGACAGATAATGTAGATGGATAGACAGGTAGTCAATGATAGTAGATAGAAGATTAATAGAAGATAGATACATAGATAGACAGGGTAGATAATTGGCAGATGGTAGAACCAATAAATGATTGATAAGTGATATAGAGTAAGTGGTAGAGACGATAGGTTGTTTGTAGAACGAAAGGTAACAGATACATAGACAGACTCTTCATGCCATAAAATTCATGCATTTAAAGAATGTAATGTTCTTTTGTAATGCAGTCAGGTAACCACCACCACAATGAGTTTCAGGATTTCTTCATCACCTTATGAAATCCCCACACCCTGACTTCTTACTTAGACTTCCTCAACATCCTCAACCCCAGGGGAAATCAACACTCATGTTGTTGTTGTTGTTCTTGTTGTTGTTGTTCTTGTTGCTGCTGGTGCTGCTGATGCTGTTGCTGTTTTCACCAATTTGCCCCTTCTAGACTTCTCACACAATGGAATCATATACCGTATAGCTAGGTGCTATTGCACATACTTTACAATGGGGAAACCCTCAGTCGTCAGCACCATGAGATCAGAACTCACATTCCCCTTGGTGCAAACTCTCTGATCCAATGACCACAGTGGCTCAGTGCCATGGCTTCTAGGTTCCCTAGACAACTTACCAAAGTCTAAGTTTTGCTCACGCTGATTTGCTTATTTCTAAGTGATGGGCCCCAGAAGACTGGAAGATCAAAGGAAGCTAGTACATGATTAGAATTCATACATTTCAGCTGCCAGATCTCAGAAACCACCACCACCACCACCCAAAGAGTGGGTATTGAGACAGACACACATATCAGGACACTGTTTCAAAAAAATCTAAATTTGCCAAGCTCATGTCAAAGCGTATAAGGAGTAGGAGGGGGGAGTACTCTGCAGAAGAGCCGCATGGTCAGAAGGCCACTCCTTCTCAGCAAAATTTGAAGATTCAGATGGAGAACAAAAAGGAGGAAGAAGAGGAGGGGGAGGAAGAAGAACAGCTGAGGCTGAGTGGGATCTCTGCTGCCTTCTGATTCATTTGCAGTAATGTCTGTCCTCGAGAGTCAAAAAGATGGGGGCTGGGCATGGGGAGAGAATTTAGGGTTTGAACACAGAGTGCAGACTAAACCCCATTCTATAAGAACAAGGAGACTATTCGTGTGGATGTTACCACTTCTTGTGCCCTAGGCTGGATGAAACATTAGCCTTCATCACCTGAGACCCTGCAGAAGTATGCACTGTCCCTGTGAACTGTAAGACTCCCGATGTGCCAGAGCCCTTCCATTTATAATTGAGCGTCCATAGGAGCACTCATGTACTGGGCTGGGGATGTGGTGTGGTTAAGAAAGTACCTACCTGTGTAGCATGCACAAAGCCCTGGCTTTGATCCTCAGCACCTACCACAGAAACTGGGCATGGTGGTGTGTGCCTGTAGTTCTAGCCCTTGGGAGGTAAGGATACAAAGATCAGAAGTTGTTCAGGTTTGTTCTTGGCTAGAAAGCAAGTTCAAGGCAACCTGAGCCATAAGTGATGAACTCAAGTACCAACTACCTGGGCAAACTCAAACCAAATATACTAAAGATTCTGGGTTTTCTTTGCTCCCACTGGGATGATGACCACATTGTTATGGCAAAGTTATAAAAGGAGAAACAGTAAGATAAAATGTTTAGGTTTCAGTCTCTCGGGAATAGGATACCTAAGTTACTCTGGTCACCCAAGAACTCAAAATGACATCTGCAAACTCAAACATATGCAAAACGAGAAATGTCAGCTGATTATCCATGTGGTCCATGCACGCATTACTTTTGTATTTTAATACTAACCTTTGTTAACTCAGTTTTTAAAATGGCTTATTTGTGATTATGAAAAGGTAAGTGATTATCTTATGTAGGGTTCCTTCCGCCATGATAAAAATCTAGACCAAAAGCAGCTTGGCAAAGAAAGAGTTAATTTCAGCTCCCAGTTACACATGGTAGTTCATTATTGAAGGAAACCAGGGCAGAAACTCAGTCAGGGAAGGAACCTGGAAGCAGGAACTGAAGTAGAAACCAAGGAGGAGTGCTGCTCACTGGCTTGCTCCCCATGGCTTGCTCACCCTGCTTTTTTATAGCAGCCAGGACCACCAGCCCAGGAATAACATCACCCACAGTGATCTAGACACCCCCCCCCACCATCCATCACCAATCAAGAAAATGTTCCACGGGCCAATATGGTGGGAACATTTCTCAACTGAGACTCCCTCTTCCCAAATGGCTCCAACCTGTGTCAAGTCCACATTAAACCAGCAAGCACACTGACCTAAGGCCACACCGTTAACAAACAGACATCGGTAATACAAGCCCAAATCCACTGGATGCTAATCTCAGGGTCCTTCTATACAAACGTACTGCCTTTCTGAATAACCAACATGGAGAGCTGTGATCAGTGGGCTCATGCATTTTTTTCTTTCGAGCTATTTGCCAAAATCCTGCGGTGCATTTATTTGTTCCATTCTGGGCACTAGGGAGCCATTTGTGTTGGGTAAAGGCAGGATAGAAGAACACAGTGTTTGCAGGAATTTTAAATTCACTTTCTAAATCAAGTACAAAAGAAATAAGATTGCTTCTGGTCCAGGAGTATGAGCTTTCCCAGGAGGAAAGCTGCAGCCTGCTGTCTATAGCCAGAGGCAAACACCTGCTGCAAAGTACTCCCGTGCTGGAAAGGCATGACTTAAGGGAAGAAAAATCACAACAAAGTCTTAAATTCTTAGGATGCTTTACATAGGCAAAAAATGCTATTGCTGGCTGAGGCAATGGCTCATTCAGTAAAATGTGTCAGGGCCTGGGTTTGATTCCAAGAACTCACAAAACAAAGCCAGGTGCAACATGGCAGGCTTATAGGCTCAGCACCAGGAGGAGGCATGGACAGGCAGATCCTGGGGGTTCACTGGCAACCAGGCTAGACTGTTCGATGAGCTCCAGGTCAGTGAGACATGGTTTCTCAAAAATATAAGGTGGAATACACCCGAAGAATGAAACCCAAGGCTACTGACACCCTACCACACACACACACACACACACAGAGAGAGAGAGAGAGAGAGAGAGAGAGAGAGAGAGAGAGAGAGACACAAACATACACTACTCACTTACTCCCACACATTCATGCACCCTCACTCACATAAACAGGCACATGTTTACACACACACACTATGCACTTATTCCCATACACCCATGCATCCTCAGTCATACAAACAGCCACATATTCATAAACATATACACACATACACCAAATGCTTTTGCTAACATAAGCTCACTTGCTGTCACACTTGATCCTCACCACTGACTTGAAAGGCAGGAGGTATTTCTCTCATCTGACTATGAAGAAACTAGAAACAAAGAAAGTCAAGCCGTTTACCTAGTATTGCCCAGCTAATGGGGTAGAGAGGCAGGATCTGAACCCAGACCTCAGTGTCACAATGTCACGATTGCACAGCACAGACTCATCTTCATCCCTCCCTGGCTCTACTTCTGCTTTTATAATGACCACCCACTATGTCAAAGCAGAATATCAGGTCTCTAATAGAGTTAATTTCCTTTCTTCCCTTCCTCTGAGTATTGTTCTTCTCAAAACTAGCCCGATACCCTTTTCGCTTTGCCAACTAACATGATTCAGAAGACATTCTTCTGTGATTTGCCCCATTTCTTAGCAGGAACCACAACCTGGTTGTATTTAGTATTTGTCTCTAAAGCTGTGGACCCTGCATTGCAGAGCTAGGTGTGTTGTGTTTTATAAAAAGCCAAGGATGCTAAGGCATCCCTTTCCAACACAACCCCTCCAGGTACCAAACATACAACTCTTTAGGGGGCATGGGAAAGGGAGTTGAGAAGGGAGTAGAGGCAGAGAAAGAGAGAGGGCAGAGAAGGACAGAGAAAGAGGGAAAGAGAGAGAAGGAGGAGGAGGGAGGCAAGGAGGAGACGAGAGAGAAGAGAGAAGAGAAGAGAAGGGGAGGGGAGGGGAACAGAAGAGAACAGAAGAAAACAGAAGAGGAGAAGAGGAGAGGAAGGAGAGAGGAGAGAGAGGAGGGGAGGAGAGAGAAGTGAGAAGAGAGAAGAGAGAGAAGAGAGGAAGGTGAGAGGAGCAAGGAGAGAGAGGGGAGGGAAGGAGAGAGAGAAGTGAGAAGAGAGAAGAGAAGAGAAGAGAAGAGAAGAGAAGAGAAGAGAAGAGAAGAGAAGAGAAGAGAAGAGAAGAGAAGAGAAGAGAAGAGGCCAGCTAGGAACTCATGGAGAGATAGGGAGGGGAATAGGAAAGAAGGAGAAAGGGGTTTGGGAGAGCAAAGGAGGATCAAAGAGAGAAAGGGGGCTGATAGAGCAAGGAGGGGCCAAACAGTCCCTTTTGTAGCAAGCCAGGCCTACCTGGCTGTTGCCAGGTAACTGTTGGGCGGAGTGTAGAAGGAATGCCATCAGGATGAGGGTGTTTCTTACTAGCATTGACGCTCAGTCATACACTTCTCCCTATGCATAGGGGAATCCCTTGATGTTGCCATTCAAAATTGCAGACTCCTCAGCCTAGCCGGGAGATGAATCCACTATCTTTATTCAGCACTTATTTCATGTTCCTCCCTCCTTTAATCAAGTGGAACAAAGAAAAGTTGTCTACCATTAGCATTTGTTCAAGACACCAGTCTGTGCTTAAAACTGTGGATAGCAGCATCTATGTGTTTATATCTATCACTATATTTAACACTGTATGTAACTACATGTAATGTTTCTCCTATACATTCAATAAGAGACTAATAATAACACTACTAATAAAATATAACAATTTACTATTATCACCCTCTCACCTTGGGAAACATTATTAAGTCAGATAAGGGTTATTTTTGAGCCCAAGCACCACAATGTCATGGGAGTCGATCTGGTTCTTGGAGCTGGCTACTTCATGGGTAATGGGTGGATAATGGTTGCAGCATGGGTACCATGGGAAAAGAGACGATTCACACCGCAGGTGGTAGGAGGGAGGATAGCACCGGATTTGATTCCACCACCCAGAAGAACAAGCAATTAAAGCCGTGGGAACTGTTGGAGGGTTTTTTTTTTTTTTTCATAGAATACATTTGGCCCAGAGTTGGCTCTGGCAAGTGAAACTCAGCTAACCCCTGGGGATCTACTGCAGCGGTCACTCCCACTGAGGAAAACACTGGCTGTTAACTAAAGGGGCATCCCACATGTTTCCCTACAAGCTTGGAAGACCCTAGGAAACAGGCCAGAACCTGGAAGGACTGCCGCTAGGGACCACCCTTAAGCATGGGAAACACGGGACTTTTGCTCTGGGCACTGATGGCTTTCCAGTAGCTAAGACTCATGCTCTGTGGAGCAGCTGCTATCTGAGAAAGCCTTGCTGCCCTTGGGTATAGAAGCCCCAACCAAACCCCTTTCTACCTAACTTACCATATCCCACTCCATCCGCCAGTCACAGCCCAACAGCCGTGCCGTCAGAGTCTTCCTTATTTGAGTCTGCTGTTCATTTGCTACCATGAAAGCCTGCCAATGCCACCAGTCCTAAAGACACCAGCTCCCTTAGGATTCCTGCCTTGTGCAGATCTGGCCACATTCATGCATTTTTGCCTCATCCTTTGGTCCGAGTACCAAAGACCTACTTGATACTCAGAAAGCATTGATATAAACTTTAATCTTCTGACACCTCTATCTATAAGAGGAAAATGATGTAAATTTCCCAGGAACTTGTACTTTGGAGTATTTTGGGTTGTATCTGCTCCCATGATTCCCTCGACACAGTTGCTAAGTTTGATGCTCAGTGTACCTGGCCCCTGGCCCGTTTTTCACTGTTCACTGTCTAGTGATGTGGACTAGCAAAACTGTGGGACACGCCTCTGTATGTGGGATGCTCCTTCTCTTTCCCTTGACTTGCATCTTCCTGTCTCTCCAGATCCCTCCACTCTGCTGTATGGTGAGCCCCTCCCACACCCTAGAAGCCTCCCCCTGTGCTGCCCAGAATCGTCATATTCAGAGACCGCCGTACAATACCACCACAGAGCAACTGTCACTTGCAGACAGTACAGACCCCTGTGCTGCAACCCTCAGCGCACAGGAGGTGCCCCTCATTTCTGCCGTAGCCAGGAGTCTGTGCTGGTGCTGGGAATGGTGCAGGCTGTGTCTAAGAGGTGTGACTATAAACTAATGAGGCCGGCTTTGTGTAAACAAACGCAGCAGAAAGTCTGCAACCCAAGCCAATGTTAGTCTTTCCCCGGGCCCTCCTGGGAGACGCCACGCTCGCTGCAACAGCGCTGGCACGGCCCGAAACACTTTTGGGATTGTCTTCAGAGTCCCTGCATGAGAAAACCAGACTGGTTGATTAGTGACACCCAGCCAGCATCATCACCCTCCCTGTTCCACAGACTGGGTAACTCTCAAAGGACAAAGATTTGCAGCCATTAAGAATATGGAAAAATGAGCCCTAAGTGGGTCTCCTGAGCGAATCACTTATTCTTATCTGCCTCATTAAAAGAGGGGTGTAAATCCTCACCCTGACTTGCAAGTCTGCTCCTCAAAGCTTACCTCCCACATTATGTCACCCTTCTGTCCTTGCGCATACCACACTATCTTGCCACCAGGACCTTGTCCTGGATCTCAACTCTAGTTGAGATACATAAAGACTTTTGAATCTCAACCACTATATGTTCAACATCTTAACATCCATATTGCAATCTAAAGGCAAGGATGTCACCAAATGTGGGGGTGGGTCTCTGACCCTATTCTGTGTCTCTAAATAATGACTCTCAGGTGGCTTCAGTCTCCGTTTCAATCACCCACTCTTCAACAACAGCTTCTTTCTCTTAATTTCTAGATATTTGATTGACAGGGGGAAATGTGATTATCTTCAAAGCATGAGGGTTTGATATTTGTATACACTGCAGAGTAATCACCATAGTCAAATTCATTAGCACATTCGGCATTCTTCATGCTGCACATAGATTCCCCAGGACTTGTCAGACTTCTAACTGGAAGTTTACACTCTCTGATCCTTGGTGTCTTACCTCTCCAGCCTCCAGCGAGCTGGCAAACAGCCTTCTGCTCTCTAATTGCGTGACGTGAACATTATAAGGTTCACATCACATACACACATATAATCCTGAGGTTTGTATTTTCGTGTCTGGTTTTTCCAGGTTCACCCACAATATTGCAAATGGCACGATTCCCTTCCCTTGGGAGTCAGCTTTTGCTCTGAATTTTTAAATGTACCCCACATAGAACAAGCTCTCTTTGTCAAAACCTAAACTCTTACAGATAGAATTGAACAGTGCTTTTGACTGCCTCTATCAGTGCCTTTTTGTGCTTGTATCTACAGTCTAGCTTCTTATCCCTAATTCCTAACATTCCCATTGTTATTGGTTCAGAAGGTGTCCCTACTGCTCCCGATTCAGCAAGCACTCACCACCATACCAAGTAAGATAACCACTGGAGATGATGCTTTTAGATCAAATCCTCAGCACAGGCTAAAAACCAAGTTTCTGGACTCAAGGAGTTCTGGTTCCAAATTCCACATAGTGATACTTTGTAAGAAAAATCTTTAGTCTTTTCAGGCCTCATTTTCCTTATTTGTAAGATAGACATAATCCTTTGTTAGCTATTATCTATATCACTAGGTATTCAATCACCCTCAAAACTTAGCATACGATGACATTGATCTCGGTTTCTATGGATTAGAAATGTGGGACCAGGATGGATGCTCAGAGTATCCACAAAATGGCTATCACCTCGCTATTGAATTGAGTTACAGGTTCTACCCCCATTACTCAAAGCCACAGCTGGGAAGAACTCTGCATCCCTGGCTACATGGGCCTCTCCATGTGGCAAGCCAGCGACTTGGCAGCTGGCTTTCCTAAGTGATAAGGTTCTGAGAAGGTGAGAAAGATCAACCAAGGCAGAAAAAAGTGTCCTTTGCCACCTAATCTTAGATGTGACCACATGCTATCTAATGTGACTAACTTGACTAACCAACCCTGCCACAATGACACTGAGTGCCTGGAAAAGTCGGAGGTCAGTGAATCTTCCTGGAAGGCTGGCTGCTACACTCTTAATTGAAGACAGTTATGAATGTAGCAGAACGGTACCTTTCAAGTACTTCGTTCATGTCCTGGCACATTGTAAATGTCCCCTAACTACCTCCACCCCAAATGTCACTCAGTATTATTCTCCAAAAAAATCCAGGAGCTTCTGGCAAATAATTTAAATGTTTACCATCTGCTACGCAGTTTCTGTGGTAAGATAAACAATGCCAGCCCGTGGATCGTATGTACTGGCACCCCCAACACCACACTCTTTAAAGAGTTTGTAGAACTCTGTTGCAAAACCACATGGGCAGCATAGATGTTAGTCACGTGTATGATATGTCCAGTCCATTGGCCAATGGAAACCGAATGGAGGACTCCAAAATGAGCCCACACTTTATAGGCCACTGTTTATTAACAAAGGAGCCAAGAATGTATCAACAAGGGAGGAAGTGTGGGCTCTCCAGCACTGGTGTGATGTTAGATACCACCAAGCATGAGAATGGAATCAGACCCCTACTGTAACACCATATACAGACCAGCTCACAATGTATTCAAGACCCAAATGTGCGAGTAAACTATAAACTTACAGATAAAGACAAAGAGGTGAAACTCCATGCT